>NC_142949.1:31279314-31294314 GCF_046866305.1 Octopus bimaculoides | reverse complement strand
ATTCTGCCAGCACGCCGCCTTCTCTATTAAATCCTGCTTAGCCATGCATTTGGAGTTGGTTCTTATTGCCAGATCAAATCCTTGTGGAAAGTAACTTGTAATTTGGACCCGAAATTCTTAGTATCATCATTTAAAAGCATAGATATAAAACTACACTGCGCCGTATTCGGTGCTTATTTACCAATTTGTGCATCTGAAATGAATATAAAGTTAGTTTCATGATTCGCGCTCGAAAAATCTAGTTGCGTGATAGAAACTGGACAGGCTTACACATATATAAATATTTATATATGTGAATATATTCATTCACACGTATGTTGACACGTGTATGTATGAATATATAATCCAGAAGCACCTTTGTAAATATTCACGTGAGAGAAACATTACGAACCTTCGTACATGCATTGTACAACAGCGTATGCATTCAACTAAGAAATAATGCTTTCTACTATAGGCAAGAGGCCTGGATTTTGGGAGGAAGGGGGTTGTCGATCACATCGACCCCAGTACTCAATTGGTACTTCATTTATTGACCCCGAAAGGAAGAAAGGCAAAGTCGAACTCGGTGAAATTTGAACTCAGAATTTAGCGTCAAACGAAATACCGTTAAGCATTTCGCCCAGCCTGCTAACGTTAATGCCAGATGAACGCCTTTAGTACACACAACACAGAAATAATGAATATACTCAGATATTTGTGTATACATACATACATATATATATATATATATATATATATACATACATACATACATCCCTATCTATCTATCTCTCTGTATATAGAGAGATAGATAGATAGGGATGTATGTATGTATGTATATATATATATATATATATATATATATATATATATATATATATATATGCATATACATACGTATATGCATAGGTGTATGTATATACTTTTATACATTTATATGTTCAGCCATGAGGCTTTGGCTCTGCTGGGGCACCGCCACTGAAAGATGCTTGTCAGAAATGGGATATATATATATATATATACACACACACACACACACACACACACACACTCATGTGTGTATATATATATATGTATACATACATACACACACACGTATATATATATATATATATATATATACACACACACACAGTGAGAGAGAGAGAAAGAGAGATAGATAGATGGATTGATATGGAGGTAGATGTGCATATTGGTATGTATGTATGTATCTATCTATGTAGGTAGGTAGGTAGGTAGATATGCTGTGGTCTTTATTCTTACTTTTTGAAATGTTCGTATAAGGAAGGTACTGATTTCTTATAAAGATACGAAGCTCCATCTTTGGAATGTAGATAACAAAAACCAACTCACTTTCGTATGCATGTGTGTTGTGTATATAGGAAATGCACACGTATATACAACGTGCATGTAAAATTAGCTGAATATCAACGGATTGGGAATTTAAAGAGCGATTGTGAGGAAAGAAACCTTTTGTACATACAAAATCTGAATAAAAAGAAGCATAAATGTTAGAAGGTGGTGAGTTTATGATTGAATTAAAAAGAACTAATATTAGTATGGTGATATCTAGAGAATTATGAAATATAGGAAACGTAAATGGAAACGGATATGGCAGCGACGGTTGTAGGGAAACTCGTAGATATGGTAAGTAATGATTCTGAGTGAAAGACGAAAATTTGGGTAGATATTGAGCTGGGTAATTGAGATAAATATAGCAGGATATTGGCAAATTTAAAGATTAAACGGCTGTTGTATATGGAAAGAAAATAGCGGTTTTTGGTATGAATATGGAAGGAGAAATACATAGCGAATAAAAAATAGAGAGATACGAAGATATAGAAAGTGATCGGAGGTGAATAAATGAAGGAGGGAAGAAGACATTTGTATGAATGAAAACGATTTCGAGGAAAACGTTCGGTTCTAATCAGCAAATTCCTGGAAGTTCATCTGTCACCACTCTCAGATGCTGCATAGCTCCACGTGTTTGTATCTCAACTTTCGAAAATCATATCAAGGGACTCTCTCTATATATATATATATAAATAATATATATAAAAATATATAGTTTTAGGGAAAAGAACCAAGTTTCAAGAACTCATCGATGAAAATTCACTATCACATATAGAAAAATTAATAATTAAAAGCACAATAAATGAGTATAATATAAAACAAAGTAAATATATGATAAAGATAGTATATATATTATAATCTATAAAGCTCAATTTAATTTTAACTTTTTATAAATTGATTATAATTGAGTTTTTACCTGTAATTTTGGATCTTCGTTAGTTGTCGGCTATGTACCTACTCTCTATTTCGAGTATATATATATATATATATATATATATATGTATATATATATATATAATGTGTGTGTGTGTGTGTGTGTGTGTGTTCGGTGTGCATTCAAAGCAATGATTAGTAACATTACGAAACCGGTATGCTTTTGAATCTCTTTAACAATTCACAATAATGACTTTTATTCTTACCTCAGTTCATCTAATTGTATATATCTATCGTTACTTTTCATAAAAAAAGCCTTAAAAAGTAGTTTCGCGAGGATGGAGCAAGTCGATTGCAAGGAGTCCAGTACTTGACTGGTACTTTAATTCATCGACTCTGAATGGATGAAATGCGAATTCAAACTCTGTGAAATTTTAACTTAGAACGTAAACAGCTGGAAGAAATGCCGCTGACCATATATTCCGTAGCCTGTCTGCTCGACGCCGAAGGAGCAGTAGTAGTAGTAGTGTGCTGTGTTGGTGAGGGTTTTGGTGGCGATGGTGATTGTAGTAATAATGATATAGCATTTATGATTATTAGCGTTATGTGCTATTAAGTCCTGGGAGTTTGATAAAACTTATAAAGACAACAAAAATAACATGAAAAGATGTGAAATATCATTTAATTGTCGTTATTGAAATCTATACAATTATCAAAGATGTAAATACTTCCAAATATAATTCAACAAAGCATACGTAAATAAATATGAAAAGAGCATTAAAATTGTAATTAAATTGGTTGGCGTGTAAGAATGAAATATCGAAGAGAAATATAATATTGTAATATATGTAAATATAAAATATATGTTTGTTTGAATAAATTGACATAACTCGTACATACACTGACATTTTGATATTCAGAAAATAATTCACAATTACTCCATTATTTATTATTATATGAAGCATAACTTTAGATAGATGAAAACTTTGCTTCGTCGACGAGGTAGGCGGTATAAATATTGTTTGTTTAATGTTTGTTTAATGTCACGATCAGAGGACAAAGATTAGGGGCCATGTATAGAATATGGAAATTAATGAGAGGAAGTGATGAAATAATTTTCAGTGTAAAAATGTGTTTAAATGTCTACAACGTATGATAGTTTGTCTAACGGGGCTATGAGACGTTCTGGCTGAGCCGTTTTGGCACAGCAATTTTTGCGCGGCCCATTTGGCCGTGTTAATCCAATGATGATTTATTTGATACCAGATGTTTTAGTGTTTCGTTTTAACATTTCTTTCAATTATTCCTGTCTTCCAGCTCTCCCTCTCTCTTTCTCTCTCTCTTTCTCTCTCTTTCTCGCTTTCTTTCTCACTTTCTCTCTCTCTCTCTCCATGTGTTCCTGTCTGCTTGTCTCTGTCGCTGTCTGTCTCTCTCTCTCTCTCTCTCTGGGTTCCTGTCTGCCTGTCTCTGTCTGTCTCTTCTCACTCTTTCTCTCTCTTTCTCTCTCTCTCTCTCTCTCTCTCTCTCTCTCCCACCCTGTGTTCTTGTCTTTTTGTCTGTGTCTGTCTGTCTCCCTCTTTCTCTCCCCCTCCCTGTGTTCTTGTTGTTTGTCTCTGTCCCTGTTTGTCAGAAACAAGTAAAACATGAGATATAAGATACAACATAACTGATCTCTGCTTCTCTTTATCGAGTATTTTCATATTAGGTTGGACCTTTTATCATATCAAAAACAAAATCATAATTACACAGTGAAACCTCGGTTTACGAATCTAATTTGTTCCTGAAAGCCGTTTGTCAACGATGTGCTCGTAAACCGAAACTATTTTTCTCATAGGTAATTCAAGAAAAAGCACAGTGAATTCGAGCAGGGAGATGCATTGAGCGAAAGCTACACAGCAACTGATGCTCTCCCGCTGATACACCAAGCTTGTCGCGACCAGTGCAGTTTGTTCCATGAGGATCCGCTAGAAGCGTATAAAGTGGGCGATAGAACTAAATCAATAAGAAAAATCTAAATAGCTATTTGTGAAATTGGCATGAAGCCCTAGGCAAGAAGAGAATTAAATGTTTTGCTCGGGGACAGATAGATTACAATACACAATGTAGAATATCAATTACCATTATATACTGTAGGATATCACTTATCAGGCTATCATTCTAAACGATGAAAAAAGATATTTTCATGGGAATATAATGGTTTGGCTATATTTTTAGATATGTGTTTGTTATGGAATATGTATTTAAGTCTGTATGCATGTGGGCAAGACTATATGAGGTGAGTGCGTATGTTTATATACTTGTGACTGCACCTGTGCGTGTGTGTGATTATGTATGCATGTGTAGGCCAAATGTGTGAGCTTAAAATCTATAGTGTAAGTACACAGATCAAAGCTCTGTGTACTATATATATATATATATATATATATATATATATATATATATATTCAAAAACCTGTGTGTGCTGTCTATTTGTGTGCCGATTAGATATGTACATATATGTACTTATATACGCACACATACACATGAAGGCGCAAGGATCAATGGTTAGAGCGTCGGGCTCACAATCAAGCGGTAGTGAGTTCGATTTCCGTACCGAGCTGTGTATTGTGTTCTAGAGCAAGACACTTTATTTCACATTGCTCCAGTTCCTTGGGCTGTGACGTTATAGCATCATGCGGTAGTGAGTTCGATTTCCGGACCGGGCTGCGTTGTGTTCTTGAGCAAGACACTTTATTTCGCGTTCTCCCTGTTCGTTCAGCTGTAGAAATTTGTTGAGACGTCTCTGGTGCCTCAGCTGTATCAACCTTTGTCTTTCCCTTGGATAACATCAGTGGCACGGAGAGAGGAGACTGGTATGCATGGGAGACTGCTGGCCTTCCACAAACAACTTTGTCCGGACTTGTGCCTTGGAGGGTCATTTCTAGGTGCAATCCCATGGTAATTCATGACCGAAGGGGGTTTTGATCCTTTTACCTTTCATATATATATACATATGTAAGTGGTGCATTTATATGTAGCAACGTGTGTGCGCATACTTTTCTAGGCGTGGTTATATCGTAAAAGGTGTACATTGTAGCGGGTTCAGTCTCACTGCGTGGCAACTTGAGACAGTGTCTTTTACTATAACCTTGATGTGACTAAACCCTTGTGAGTGGATTTAGTAGACGGAAACTAAGAAGCCCGTCGCATATATATATTTGGCAGTGCTTCACCATGGCCTCAAAATTTGGGCTGAAGCATATAAGATATTAAAACAATGTGCATGTTTATGCGTTTGTGTTTATATCTGTTTGTAATCCACCCCACCACCACTGCTTGGCAGTCGGTGATGATGGTGTGTAAATACCAGCGCAACTTAGCGGTTCGGTAAAAAAAAGCGATAAGAAAACTACCAGGAATAAAAAAAGAATACGTTCTGGGATCATACTCACACAGACACATACAGATACACACACACATACATATATATATAGATAGATACACACGAATATATGTATGTAGGCATTTATGTATGTATGTATGTATGTATGAGCATCTAAATACACCAACAATAAACCAGTCTATCATACAACCACTTCTTTATCTTTCTGCTCTAATTCTTTCCTCCTTCCGACACGTCTCTCTAAATGTATATTAACTAAATTAGATATTTATATCTTGGATCTTATGTTCGGCTTCTAAGATCAATATTCGTTAGTTCAATCAAAGAAACTACCTACTTACTGAGTTTTTCTCGTCGACACATGTGCGTTTAACGTAATTCTCAAGTCAAACCGATGTGATAAGACGTGTGGATAAAATTGGACCTTTTTAAAATGCAGAAACAATTTGTCCGACGCGCAGCACTTTGCCGTCTGTAGCGTCTTAGTCATATGTTTTAGGACCTCCTGGGCTTAGACTAAAATACAGATACATATTGTTATATTTCGGGATAGAATTTTTTTTTTTTTTTTTTTGTAGCCAAACAAACACGCGCTATATAGTCGTTCTCACAGGGTGAAATGATCTGGTCGTAGCTATTTCAAGAGTTAATTGTCCAAGGTACCGCGCAATGAGACTGAACTGGAATCCTCATGGTTGCAAGTTGAGCTTCTTAAACACGCAGCCTAATCTGTTTGTATCTATGCATATATGTGCACGTGTCTGTGTGTGTATATTTAAACATCCCTCTGTGTGTGTGTGTATGTGCTTAAGAGGTTTCGTTTGTTTCTTATTGCTGTATAGTTTTTCTCTCGAAGATAACACGTGACTGATTTATTTGATTTGAATAATGAATATTCATTAATTTTCCCTTGGGTCGTTGGTTTATTTCAATCACTTCGATTACACAGGGGAACAATTTTGAGCATTGTTTCTTCTGATTTTCCTTTTTTTCTTGATTTAGTCTAAAATTGGCATCCTGATTTCAAAACTAGTCAGTTGTCTTCCATCACGTTTATTTATTTTTTCCCTTCAGCTTATTCCCTGAATAAGCACAGTTGTATTGTTTGTCCGTAAGTATGAGGGCTGATCAGTTGCGTTTGTTATTTTATTGATTACATTGGGGACCAGTTTCGAAAACGATTTTAGTTGTCTTGGTTTTTTCAATTAGTCTTACTAAACTTGATGGTGCTGTGTTCAGAATTTTCTATCACATCAAGTTGTTTCTTAACCTGGAATTCATTTTTAGGAAACAAGAAAGTACCAGTTACACACTGGGGTCGATGTAATCGACTTAATCCCTTTGTCCCCACTATGTTTAGCCCCTTATGGGCAATAAATAAATAAATAAGAAACGTTAGCACATCGGGCAAAATGCTTAACGAATTGCGCCGAGGTCGACTTTGACTTTCATCCTTTCGGAGTCGATTAAACAAGTACCAGTTACGTACTGCGGTCGATATAATCGACTTATTCCCCTGTCTGTCCTTGTTTGTCCCCTGTATGTTTAGCCCCCTCTGGGCAATAAACATATAAAGATATTGGTTGGTCTATTGCTATACCAGCGGACACTTGCCTGAGTTGCCGTGCACCGGGACTGAAGTAGAGACCCCACGGTTGTAAAACATTTTTTTTTATTAACTACAGACAGAGATATGCCGTATGTTTGTCCAAATATATATTTACAAAAACATCCCTGAGGATTTACACTCACCAACATCGTTGCCACCATTGTAATCGTCAGACACCATACTGTTTCCACTTTACGTCTTTCACTACCAAACATCTCTCCAATAACAATTAACATCAAAACTACAAGAGCCTCAAGCAACATCATGTCTACCACCGCCACCACTACCATCACCACCACTATCATCATCATTAGCATGATTCTCACCGTCTGCATCGTGGTCGTCGTCATCTTTTACTTTTGCTATCTTAACGTGAAGATTTTCGCGAATGAGCTTCTAAAGTTTTAAGTCTTCTAATATCATGAAGAAACATGATAAATGTATTCAACTACCACCGCTACTTTCATCACCACCGCCACCACCATCATCATCACTAGTCTCATAATCACCAACACCATTATCATCTCAGCCATCACTACCATCGACACCACCACCATCACATCCACGATATTAGAAATATCAATATGAACAGCATGCTCTTTAAGAATATTTCATTATACCAGACAGTAGGCATTATTCGTTCCAATATTTCGCCCAAAAATCTACAAACATAAGTGAGAAAGCTGCTCTTCTGATTTTGCAATACGAGATATTTTCATTTTTATCTTAATCTTCAACTAGCCTCAAAACACGAACAAGACAGTAAGTTTTATACCAAGATGTAGTTGCAACAATTTTTCGTAAGTCTGGCGAATTTTTAAATGCTGAATTGAATTGATTTCTCCTCCAGGAAATTGAATAATGTTGGAGAAAAGTAAGTTGTTGTCAGTCTTGTTGTAGTTGCTGCTGTTGTTGTTGTTGTCTGTTGTTGTGGCTCTTATTATTTATTGTTGTTTCTGTTGTTGACGTTATTAACTGAAAGGAAATTGAACGACGAAAGACAGTTTTACTTCAATCTTTTAATATTTTATCTATGAAATCATAATTATCAATCTTATATAACAGCCGGTTTTATACACCATTGTTTTTCTGATTAAGGGATAAAATCTCAGAAGTCTTGAACTGTTCAAAATGGACAAGCCATTAAGGAAAAAAGAAATCCTTTTGACTTGATACAATTTACCACCTACCTGTCTCTAGAGGCCGAGAAAATTTCAATGAAACAAAAATTTATTTTGTATGCTATTAAATATGCTCCTCATCGATTTTGTTGTTCAAATATATAGCAGCGGTCATGGGGAAAATTAACAAGACCGTAATTGCGTTCTATTCTTTTTTTGTGTATTGCTATAAAATAGATAAATGGTTGTACTGATGATACAAATTTAGGTAGAAACACGAGCCTACAAATGTCCCATCTTCAGGAATGACATATATGAATTCTAGAAAACTCTTGATTACTTAAATTATCTGCCCTTCTAATTTAAACTCGATATCGGTATCCAATAAATATATATATATATTTTATATATAGTTTATCATTTCAGTATATATGAGCATCCCCAGACGTGCAACTATATGGATGAGAATATGTACCTGAAGCAAAACATACAAATCTGCACATATAACCCCCCACACACACACACACACACACGGTATAGATTTAGATTCAAGATTGAATATGGTATTATACAAAAAAACATTCCAAAAGGATATATATAGAATACATGAATCCATTCCTCCCACTTGGATTTTTATGTATTCTTTCTCCCACTTGGATTTGAAATGTTGCCATAATTATAATATGTCTATTCTACTGTTATTTTCTGCATTTTCGTGCAGCTGAAGATTGCTCTTCATATTGCATTTAATGCAATGCTCGCATTACTTAAATAAATGGAGTAGCATGAAACGTGCGTACTGCAATCATCTTTGGAATCCGTGTTGCTTATTTTGAAAAAAAAAAAATATATATATATATATATATATATATATATACACACATACAAACATACTCTCTGGTTAATGTTGAAATTTCAATGAAGGAGCCTTAGATCTTTCTCTATTGGCAAGAAATCTTGAAATAAAACTGAATGAGAACATACATACATACGTACGTACGTGTGTTCGTACATACATACATGTATGCATCTATTTATGTGTACAGACATAAATACAAGCAGGTATATCATATCTGGTCTGAACCTAATTTATTGAACCTCATCTGATATAGGTCTCTTAAAGAATGGCTAAAAATATTCGTATCACACGCTCCGGATGCAGCTATAACAGCGCTTATTGATATACATATATTTGATGCACTTCGCAGTGGCAGATTTCATACAGAAGTAATAGATTAGAATTATTTTGAAGTTTCACCGAATTCCAATAACTTATCGCTTTTGTATGGTGAAGGTATACAATAATTTGAATCTATTCAAATCACTCTTTTTATAAATCAGTTGTCATAACCACTGATTACTTCTAATGCGTCAGTCAATTCGCAGAGACGTGACGTTTCCTAGTAGCAGAAATGTATTTTATTTTTAATTCTTGTATTTTAGAATTAATGTGCTAATCATTTGCCTAAATATAGGTGCAGACTTAACTGTTTGGTAAGAAGTTAGATCGCTAAACGACAAAGTAGCATCTTCGGCTCTTATCTACTGCTACAGTGCCGGGCCAGGTAAAGCATTTTGAGTGGATCTGGTGGACGGAAACTGAAAGAAGTCTGTCGTATTTTCAGCGTGGTGGTGCCTCTTAGATACCCTAAATTATGATTTTAAATAATTATTACCTTTGATGGTTTTTATTCCCATGCTGGCCACTTGATAAAATCGATATTTTAAAATACTGATCTTATCCTCATTTATATTTGTGTGTGTGTGTGTGTGTGTGTGTGTACACAAACATACACACACACATACATATATACAAGAGAATGCCGAAATTAATATCAGGTTTTTAAAAGAAGCTTGGAGTAGATTTGTTTGACTAAAATCCTTGCAGACGGTGCGCTGGCATAATTGCAGTCTGATACCTGAAACAAGTAAAAATTAAAAGATATGTTATTAACCACACTGCACTGGGGTCGATGTAATCGACTCAATCTCTTTTTCTGTCCTTGTTTGTCCCCTCTATGTTTAGCCCCTTGTGGGCAATAAAGAAATAAGAAACGTTAGCCTGCCGTGCGAAATGCTTAACGGTATTTCGTCTGTCTTTAAGTTCTGCGTTCAAATTCCGCCGAGGTCAATTTTGTTTTTCATCCTTTCAGGATCGATAAATTAAGTACTAGTTCTGTCCTGGGGTCGATCTCATCTCCCAAAATTTCGGGCCTTGAGCCTAGAAAAGAAAAGAAAAGAATGTAAACCCTTTGAGGTCAATAACGAAGACATTATTATCAAAGTGGAATAAAATGTTTTATTCAAGAATCGAAAACAGTGCCCGTTCCACGAATTGCAACCGCAACCTTACGATCATGAGTTTAACACCCCAACCACTAAGCGTTGCACCGCCACGAATCCTCTCATATACAATACTTAATATCAACGCTACGTTTAAGATAGTGTTCCCTCTTGAGTGCGTGTGCATCACAAATTACACACACACACACACACGTGCGGAAGCACACATATAGAGACCTACATATATATATATATATATATATATATATATATATATATATATATATATATATATATATATATATATATATGTATGTGTGTGTGTGTGTGTGTATTTATGTATATATGAGAGGGAATTTGTAATTATTCATCGTTTAAGATAGAAGCCATAAGAACTTTCTTCAATTGCCTCAATTTACATTTTCAAGTTCTTTTTATGTTTCTTCATCCCATTTTGATGAGAATATTCAAATAAATACTTTAGTTTCACGATTTAGAAGTAGCTCTTTTATTTTAAATACATTCCCTAGTTTTACTATTTGACCTATTTTTCCCGATTTTCTAAGTAGAATTTCCAATATATAGGATAAAATAAACTATCACTAATGATTTAGCGACTTTTAAAGTAGTTACTTTCAGTTTTGAATTGATTTGTAGAAGCTACTTGTCTTGTTCAAGTATGTTTGTGAAAAAGTAAAAGGGCTCTGAATGTTTTTAAGCAATGTGCCTGTATAAACCACTGGAGAACTTCAGTATGAACCTCGTGTTCTGTTTTTAATGACGATCAAGAATGCTGAAATCGCCATAATAAGCGATTGAGTTGTGTGGGTTGATTTTTAATCGTAGTGTTTTTGTTATTGATGTTATTTCATTTTTTTTTAAGGTGTTAGTATTGTTACCATTGGTTGTGACGATATTAACCCATTATCTCCCATAATTCTATTGACTGGAATTTTTTTTATAAAACTTTGATTTCTAGCATAAAACAACCTTAGAAATACGCTGCAATGATGAAATAACATTTAAAAATAACATTTTAAATAGAAATAAGCGATATATTGGGTGAAAATTAGCAAACCTCATTTGAATATCAGAGAAATATACCTAGTAGATATAGCAAAAAGGTTAGATATGTGTAAATATTGACAGATAATTATGAAGTTTGTAATTTTTAAGTGATCTCATATGAGATCACTGGTAGGTAATAGGTTAATGTTGGTAATGATGGTGTTCGGGAGGGGGAGATTTAGAAAATATCATCTCAAAATAGTTATGTAGCAATTTTCGACACAATAACTATTTCCTGCTTCCAACAATGGAGTGCTAAAGGACGAACAGAACTAATTTATTTTACACTAAGATACACCACGATGCGATTAAAGACGAAAATCGCTGCAAAGATTCCTAGACACAGTAACAGAGAGGAGAATTTGTCAAAATCGTGAAATGAAAAACGTAACCTATATAAATGTGCGCGTGAAAGACACGAGAAAAATAAGAAAAAATGCCAATAGATCAACTGTATTGGATGAATCCAATCAGAAAACTCTACAGGAAGTATTGACTAGTTTCTAGTAAAAGAAATATGATCTCCTCCTCGAGAAATATCTTAAGCGCACCACTCGTCTTACCATCAGACTCGAGTTGCACATTTCGTTACCATGACAAACCCTTTATTAGAGGATCAGTTTGGTGAGGACTTCGACATAGCTATGGAGAACTTCACGCTGATGCTTGGTGGTCTCATTTGACCAGTCTTCTACGACCCTTGCCACCACAGACATAAAAAAAAGGGGCAGAGTGATAGAAAAACTTACAAAATAACACTAAACAGCTACGAAGAATTTTTTTAAGAGTAACAAATTTCGCAAACTAAAACCAATTTATGTAAATTACATAAATTTTTAAAATATTATAAAGCATTTTGTTCCATTGATATTCAAATTCAAATATGATTTTTAATCATTTCCATACAAATAAGAAATGTCTTCAAATAATAAATTTGGCAATGATAAATTTTTAATACCTAATTCGATAAATCTATAAAATTTTAATGTATTTTTATATCCTTTTGAATAATTAATTAATTCAAAATAAATGTTATAGTTTATCTTTCACATATTTCAGTCATTAAACTGTGACCATGCTGGAGCTCTGGCTTCAAGGATTTAGTCGAGTAGATCGACACCAGTGTGGTACATATTCCATCGGTCGCCTTTGCCGAAGTGTTTCCTTACAGGAATGTAAACAAACCAACACTGGTCGTGTATCGCTGTGGTGGTGGTGAACAAAAAGGAAACGTGCACGCACACACACGCACACGCACGCACACGCACACACACACACACACACACACACACACACACACGAGACAAAATTATTTAAATCGTGTTAGAGTATGGTGCAGCTAATTTAATTCGACCACCACCTGTTATTCAGGCATCGTTCAACCGTTGTTGCATTATAGAATACGCAAAGTTCTGTGCAACGATAACCATACCTAGGCTTCAAACGGTGATCTATTTCACACTCATGGTTGAACTTGGCCCTGCAACCTGTCACCGAGTCATTCGTCAAATTGTCGCAGTTACCGTTTCTTCATGAAACGAGATAGAAACTTTCATCTCTTCCTACATTAAACAATGAGAAGTGTGATATCAGAGGTATTTCGTTACTGTAACTAGCAAAGAGGGTGTCCAATAACAGTTCTCGTTAGTTTCATGGATATAAGACACACACAGGCATGACGCAGGGTGAAATACGTTTTGTAAAACTACACACGGCGTCTCAATACACGTAACAAACTCAGTAAAGTTATATATCGTAACATTTGTCATTTTAGTTCATAATTAAATATTAATGCTTAATTCAAACATAGAAGAGAATAATGTCAGCTGTGTTATGAGAAAAATATAAAGTTGGAGACATCTTTTTCTTTAATTTACAAATCGTTTGGTACACTTCTTCAATCTCACTGTTTCTCACCCACATTACTGTGTGTCTCTCTTACTCGGCCTCACTAAGAATCACAGACATGCATCTGTAAGTAAGAACGTTTACGTCATATATATATATATATATATATATATATATATACATACATATACAAACACATATATATATACACAAATATATTAAATATACATGTACATATATACACATATACATTTATGTGTGTGTGTGTGTGTATAAATAATTAAATGTGATGGAGATGTTTCAGACATCAATTTCCTAAAGTATATTACTTATTTCACTGGAGTGAGTCTTGTTCTCGACACGCCGCGTGATCATCTTTCTTGTCAACAGGTATAACAAAGCGTATAGACGCGAGTACATATGACTATATATCAATTATAAACACTCACACACACATACACATCCATATATACCTCCATATGTTTATATATAGACAAACATAGGTATATCAATATATATATATATTCATTTTTATATTTGTATATTTGCGTACAAAAAATTGTATGTATGTTTGTGTGTGTATAGATGTACCCGTGTGCTTGTGTATGTATGCGTTTGTGTATGAGTGTACGTATGTTTATATATATATCTATCTGACTGTCGCTTGCTTTATTCTTCATTTATATTGTCTTCATAATTTCGACATAATTACTTGATTTCCGCAGCCAGGAAATCTTCATATTTCCTGAGGAAGAGAAATCTTTGTGTGTATGTGTGAAAGAGAGGGAGAGACAAAAAGAAAGAGAAAGTGATTGAATGAATAAGAGAGGCTTGAAGATAATGTTTAAGAATATAAGAGAGTGAGAGAGATTGAAAAGTGTCAGGCAAAATATAGAAACGTATATGTACTTTTGGACGATATATATATATATATATATATATATATATATATATATATATAATGTGCGGACCAACGACTTGAAAGAGAATAGAAAGCGAGTAAAACTCAGAGAAAAAGTGGTGACTGTCCCATAAAAAAGGGAGGACCTTATACTAAGGCAGCAATGAAAGATAAAGAAAAAGGGGAATGAGGCAATGTGAATATGTGTTAAAGGTAAGGAAACAATGAGACATTCAAAGGAGTTAGGAGAAAGATATTCAGATATATAATAACGCACGCACACAGCTATTTGAACAGAATGAAACGTCCAGACACAGGTAGACATTTATTCATGTACCCATGTAAGTGTGCGCATATGTGTTAGCTTTACACTTATATACATATATGTACACACACACATATATATATATATATACATATATGTACACACACACATATATATATATATATATACATATATATATATATATATACATATATATATATATATATACATATATATATATATATATAACATATACATATATATATATATATATATATATATATATATTATATATATATATATATATATATATATATA
>NC_142949.1:31253665-31278814 GCF_046866305.1 Octopus bimaculoides | reverse complement strand
TATATACATATATATACATATATATACATATACATATATTGTGCGTGTCTGTATGTATATATACACATATATTATATAGGAATATATTCACAGACATATATATAGATATATATCTTATGAATTTATATATAAAATATTGTATGTATATATAAATATATCTATATAGAGCGTTAGTGTGTTGGGGGCTGTTTTAAATGGTTAACTTTGATGTTTCTTCTTTTCAGTGTTTCCCATTACCTTATGAATAATTCATATGCAGTTCAGAACAATCAGGTTCCTATATCTGTCGTGTATTAACGTTCCTAACCATCATAGTCCCATTTCGGAAATAATGTAATGCCGAGAGTGGCGTTTTCTTTGTGCGTTTTGCAGTAAGTCGTAAGAATTTGGGCAACAACTTTATAAAATGATACAATCAGCAATGCTGTTCACATTAACACTTTGTTTTGATAAATGGTACTGTTAAAATGTTGAATGGGGATACAATAATGGACATATTTCTAAACTATTCTTTCAAATTAGGAATAAAGTTTAAAATGTGAGATGTTAGGAGGAAAAAAAAGTATTGAAATTGAATATCATGGGGCCATTATCACAACGATTCACGAAAACGCTGTTTACTATATACAAGCATACACACATACATATATTTATATATATGTATACGTATATATATATATATAATTATGTGTATTTCTTCTATCTTAATGAAAAAAAATTCTTCTGATAGAATAAATGGGTTAATAGAAACCAATGTAGCAAAGAACACAAAATAACTGTGGTTAGCTCCTGTTTTTAAGGCAGGAACTCCTTGAAACTTTGGGTATTTGAGTATATTTAAGAATTTAAGGATTGGAAAAAACTCATGTTATAATTGCATACTTTATTCCTACATATGTTTCAAAGGATTACAACCTGTGTGATCCATAGGGATCTTTGATATTAAAATTGTAACCTTCTCATCAGGGAAAGCATGGGAATCATCTTAAACGTAAGACATTATGACCGATTATGAAAACAATAGATGGATAAGGTTATGACTTGATTCATTTGAAAAAAACCGTTAGAGAATTGGACGCTGCCGGCTAGTGGCCCTGATGAGAAGGTTACAATTTTAATATCAAAGATCCCTATGGATCACACAGGTTGTAATCCTTTGAAACATATGTAGGAATAAAGTATGCAATTATAACATGCGTTTTCTCCAATCCTTAAATTCTTATATGTGTGTGCGTGCGTGCGTGCGTGCGTGTATGGTAGTGGGGCCAATAACCTTGCTTTACAGCCACGTATTTCTGCCTAAAGTCTCGTTGCCCACCCGAACATCGAAAAGCTTGTGCGTAAATTTGGTAGACAGAAACTGTGGAAGCTCTAGCGCTGCTTCTGTTTCATTTATACACACACGCACTCACGGATATATATATAGAGAGAGATGTGTGTGTGTGTGTGTGTTTGAGAGAGAGAGTGTGTGTGGAATTCCCTCTATATACGCCGTCCCAGCTTGATAAACGGTGTTCATATATCTACGTCGCTATCAGATAGCCGTTCGCCAAAATAACCGATAGAATAAGTACAAGCCTTAAAAATAGATATCCTCGGCAAAAGATTTTGTTTTTGACGGGAAAATGTTCACCAACATTTGATGAAGACTTCATCAGAGGACATTTATTGGAGAATTTACTCCCAACTCCGCTGTTATTGTACAATTTATGGTAGGCTTTACTAACCTCTGCTTCTGTGACAATCACTAGGCCATGCTATCTGATATTTTGGCGACTTTCGCACTCTCATCGAGAACCATGACTTCTCGGCTATAACTGATGTTTATTGGCAAAGACGCAATGCATGGAATTAAAGGTCTAAGTAAGCCAAAGAGTGACACAAAAGACTGGCGTGTCGTGTTGAAACGTATAGCAATCAGGCTCTTGCTCTCGTGATTACAAAGTCGCAGTTTCGGCTCCCGGACCAGACGGAGCGTTGTTTTCCTAAGGAAAAAAAAAACACATTGTTGTACGTTTCTCCGGTTCACCAGCGCAACGAGAAATGAATAACCCATAACTATTTACCCTTTAAATAAGTAATTTCGCCCTTTAATGTATACCTTAAATAAATAAAATTCCCCTGTGAAAGGACTGGTATTCCTTTCACGTGGGAATTTTGGGAACTAGGTCGCCGATACGCCGTTGAAATCGGATAATATTTATAGACTGGAACTCGAAACACTAAAGAACAGAATTTGGTGAAACACTTCGCGTTTGAAGTGACGAGAATGATAATAAGACTCCTCTGTAGAGATAGTGAAAATTTATTCAATAATACAGAGTGAAATGATGAAAAGCTTATAAGAAAAAAACAAATCAACATATCAAGCCACGAGTGACGAATTAGCTGAAACAGAGAAACAGCTGCAACAAAGTCTAGTTAAATAATTGAAGATATACGCATGCGTAAGAATTATATCAGCGTAGTCAGGAATAAACCAATAATTGACGTTATTTGGTAAGAAGAGGGTAGGTGTTTAATATATGATGAGAACACATTTCTTATTTCGATCTATAAACCCAGAAGTACATTTCCATTCCGTTTATTGATAAAATAATCAGCATAGAACTCTCATGTAAGTATGTATAAATGTATGTATGTATGTATATGTGTGTTTACATATATACATAAATGTGTAAGTATACACATACATACATACAGATATGTATATACATATGTGTGTATGCTCGTGTGTCTGTGAATACGAAGTTGTATGTATGCATCTGTGTGCGCGTTTCTGTTTGTTGTGTAATGTGTGTGTACATTCATGCGTTTCTGTGTCTGCTTGTGTGCTTTTGTAGATTATTGAGAGGAAAATGTAAAACTTGTCATCAAGACGTCCAAATTTCGAAAGTAATTAATGGTTTTGCTGCCATGTAAATTTACTCTATAAATTGATAAGCAGAAGAGATGTGTTTACCATTCCTCCGAAAATAGTATAGCCTCAAATATATATGTATATATATATATATATATATATACATATTACTTGCTCAATGTCGCATATACTTTTACCACAAAACTTCCTTTCACTTAAATAATTCAATTAATGTGTCACTTTCTACGAGCTATCCAGCTCACACACACAGGAACATACACACGCATACATAGACACATATAAAATATAATACATATATCTATATATATGTATCAGTATATATGAATACATGTGCATATATTTATATATGCTTACATATGTATATACATATATATATGTTTGTGCATGCATGTATGCATATATGTATATATATATACTCACATATCTATAATGTATCTATTTATGTATATATATATATATATATATATACATATATATATGCATGCACAAGCATATATATGTGTGTGTGTGTGTGTGTGTTCCTTTTTCTCTGTGATTATATTACCGATAAGCGAAAGCTTAATTTTGGCGCAGTTAGTCGATGGAAAATATTCGTGTGTAAATCACCACACCCGAATTAACTATTCATATAACTTTTCCTAATTACATTGATATACGTCTTTGCATGCGCATTTGTTGAAACATTTATCGTTCTTCTTTGTGTAAGGTACAAGTTTTCCCATAAGAGAAGTTACATTTTTAAGGAAAGTGTTCCATTTATTTTGTTAGTTATGTCCCCGTGAATCTCAGGTGTCCAATTTCTGTGATGCAGTTGTTGGAATGAAATACCGTTTTCCCTTCATGTTAAAAGGTTAATACAATTGAATAGGCGCAGGTGTTGCTGTGTAGTAAGAAATTTGCTGCCCAACCACATGGTTCCGGGTTCAGTCCCACTGCGTGGCACATTGAAGCGTCTTCTTCTGTAGCCATGTGAGGGGATTTAGTAGACGGAAACTGAAAGCAGCCCGTCATATATACATACATATATATATATATATATATGTGTGTGTGTGTGTGTGTGTCAGATTGCTTGACAATCGGAGTTTGTGTGTTTACGTCCCCGTAACTTAGCGGTTCGCGAAAGTAACCGACAGGATAAGTACTAGACTTAAGAAAAGAAATCCTGGGGGTCGATTTGATCGACTTAAAACTCTTCAGGATAGTGCTCCAGCATGGCTGCAGTGAAATGACTGGAGCAAGTGGAATAAAAATAATAAATTAAACTACTTTATCTTTACACATTTTATCCTTTGTTTCACTCATTGGCCTTGAAGAATTTTATCGGTCTCTTTGCCGAACCTAATCCACTCACAACAAGGCTTTGGTCGGTCCGAGGCTATAGTAGAAGACACTTGCCCAAGGGGACTGAAATGAGTAAAAGATAACATGAAGTCTTAAAAAGCACGAAACTCTCTACGTCACAAAATCCTCCGGAAGCCGTAAGAATTACCGTGTTTTAAAGTACACGCGAACCTATTTCTATTGTCTCATTCTTACTTTACACCTACCCCTATATTTTATACAGTCTGGTTCTGACACTGAAATTAAGTTCGGAAATTAATGATAGGTAAGCATAGCAAAGTAAGGTGTGTTGTGAGGTGGTAAGACTACCTTCGAATGAAATTTACCATTCCTATTTTCTTTCGCATTGAATCGAATTACCTCCTTTTAAGTCGTTAATAGCCTTAGGGAAGAAAGGCAGAATTAATTCAATTCTCTTTTTTCTCCCATTTCTGTCAATGCAATTCGTATTTCTTAATAGTAAAAGCTGATTACATATAAAATATATTTGATTATATCTTACTGAGTTTTATCCAAAGGTCATCTGCCAATAGTTTGTTTCAATGTTGAGCCAGGATTGGTGAATAAACAATAATTTCAAGCAGCTTTATCATTATTAGCTTTGTCTCCGACTGTTTGCCCTCTTCTCGGTAGGTTGCAAAACATACACACGCACGTGCGTATACGCACATATGCAAAGACACACATACACGTCCACGCACAATCAGAGAGAGAGAGAGAGTGATAAAGGTGAGAGTAAAAGAAAGGCACAGAAAGATAAGCTAGTTTAAAGACGTAACTGGCACTGTCGATTAAGATGACGAACGTTCTAGTTGATTTGATCAACGGAACAGCCTGCTCGCGAAAGTAACATGCAGGATACGTGTACCCCTAAGATAGTTCTCAGGGAGATTCAGAGTGAAACAGAATGTGGCAAATCTAGTCCTTTGAATAACAGGTGGAACTCACTTTTGCCAGCTGAGAGAACTTCAGCAACGTTAAATTAAGTATCTGGCTCAAGGACACAACAGGTCGAAGAGTTTCGAACTCACGACCTTAAGATGGGGAGTTGAGTACCTAAACCACTAAGCCACGCGCCTTCCCTAATGGACTTAGCATTTTTAGGAATAATGCCACAACTTATAAATGACTTTATTATTGACTTGTAAAGAAAAAGCTGTCACAATACAACACTTGGTAGACCGTCCATGGAGAAGGCCTTGTTTGGCTGTAACAGTGAATGGCAACTACTAACTGTGATTTAAATACTAACTCTGAGTTCTAGCTTCTATGAATGATATCTTCTGACTGTGTTTGTTTAAATCTTTAACGGGTATTTTTCTTAAAGTAGGTTATAGTGGCAAGAAATTCTCAAGAGAGATGAAGAGCAGATCTTCAGAGAAGAAACCCCACTCAGGCATGTGTTTCGGGCCTTAGCTTTCAAACCCCAAAATAATGCCTTCAAATGATATGGAGGTATGGAGTTCGTTTTTCTTCCTCCTCGACCAATGTGAAGTATAACTTGGAACATGTAAATGGGAAACTGCAACTGCGGTAACTGTGAATGTAGATTATATCTCATCATATGAATCCTAGAAGAGAATATGAAATATCTAAATATGCACATTTAAATGAAATATCAAATACATCTATAGATCATAACACCTCGTTCACTTGGATAATAGAATGTATTTTCTCTAGACAATATAGCATACTCGCTCGTGTTTACCTGCATATCATAACAAAAAAGACCATATTTCCAAGATATTATATAGTAAGATACAATTTTCCCCTAGATATTAATAACAGAATGTATCATAAACCACTAAATATGATAACATAATCACTCACGTTTACTGGATAATATTTCGAAAAGATTCATATTTGCTAAATATTACGACACAATACAATGTATTACGGGCTATCAATAACAGAACGTATCATATTCCACTCAATATAATTTATTACTTGAAGGGGGGAAAGCTGGCAGGATGGTTAACGCGTTGAACAAAATAACGGTATTTCGTCCGTCCTGTTAATCTTCATCTTCAAGGTTGAAATCTCGACTTCTGAATTTTGCAAACCATCTTCTGCAAGTTCTTTCAGTCAAGCATTCTGTCCCATAAACTGAGTGTATGTTTCGAGTCGCTTCGGCTGCAGAGTTTCCTTTTTTGTACTCATAAAGCATTATGTGCCTTAAATGCTCTTTGGATACTTCCACGCTAGAAAGGGTTTTAATATAAATTTACATTCTATTATTCTGTAAAATAATATTTAATTAGTTTAAATGTACACAAATGCATAAAAACAATTTTTAATTCCATTAGACATTCTAAACTACTATTAAATTTCATTCAATTTTAAAAAAGGTAAAATCGGACAGAACTTATGGGATGACCTGATATTTAAAATCTGGTTTTAAACACGGACAGAAGAGGAGAGACTTTCGATTGAGTGCAACAGACGAGATATAAATGTGTATATTCTCTACTAACAGATGCCACGTTACATACACTAGGACATATACTCTTCATTTGTGACGAATAAGCAACGTGATTCACATGAATTAGTGTATTTGTTGCTGTACGATGGCGGTGGAGGGAATGGAGAGGCGAAATACAAGAAATAATAAAGCTACAAATGGATCATTTGAAATTTACTAACAGAACTAGAATATTTTTTATTTGTAATTCTGAAACCAATGATTCGAAAGATAAAACAAAATACTGCTTCATATTATATTTGCCGTGATAAACATAGACGTTATTAAAAACACCATTTTTGTTTTCGGTATTTTTTCTGTTTTCCCCTTTGGTAATTATTATGTAATATTGAATAAATATATTAATTGAAGAAATTACATCAAACACCAGAAACTTTTAATGTTAGAACGCCAATATTAGTTGTATGTAAGAGAAATATTAAAACATTGGAAATGAGAAAATAATTGTAACTGGACTTTGATATTTAATGTATCATGGCTGTGTGGTTGAAAGTTTGATTAGCTAACCTGTGGTTTCTAGTTCGATCTTACTGTGAGATACTTTGTGTATTTTCATTTAACGTTATCTCACGTTTATCAATGACGTTTCAACGAAATTTGGTAGATACTTTATTCGTTACAGCTGGGATTATTTACTCTCTCCTTGGTGTTTTATATAGACCAGATACACTGCAAGAAAGTACCAGTATCAACACAGGGCAGCAGGTTTATATGAGATCTAGTAACATGATTTTATGCTGTAGACACAAATACATGCTACCGTTTGTAAGTTCCCCAGTTCGAATCCAGGACGAGTACCGAAGATAATAAAAACTATTATAATAACAATGACTAGTATTACATTCACTAGAATACTAAGCCAGTGGCTTAACAAGGTGAACATTTAAAAGTGCCATTAATATTTCAATTAGGAAATGCTATTGCTCTGATAAAGTGAGACTAAAGTATGCCAATATCTATTGGGAGTAGAAAGCATCAGCAATCATGTATCAATGGTTAATTAATATTCATGAAGCGATCTAAGTCTGTAGTTAAAGTCATTACAATTGAAATGAAAGCAATTAGTTTATAAAGTTGTCTTGCTATCAACAGAGCTCTCCATTCAATCAAATTTGTATCGTGTGACGGCAATGTTTCTGATGCCAGATCATTAGTTCACTGTGAAGAAAACTATACACACCATTGCACACAAACACACACAGGTATGATTATAGAAATATGGATGCATATGTATGTTTGCATAGACAGATAGATGGATAGATTGTTTTATATGTCTATATGCTTTACATTTTACTTCCTTCCGTCATCAGACGGCGGCAGGCAGGGGTACTGTCTTGAAGTGTTTATTCGAACACATTGACACATAACTATTCACTTTTTTGTGACTGGATCTTATACGATCGGTCTCGTTCCCACAGGAATCGCTAAGTTACATGGACTAAACAAACGAACACCGGTTGTCAAGTGGGACAAATACGAACACAAATACGGGATTCTATCGGTTTCAATCTGTCAATTCCTTATGTGAAATAAGGTGAACCTGATATTTTTTGGTTCTCTGTACACGTTTTACCAATGTGCTTAGTGAATCCACTGCAGTTGTCTCTTACATGCATTGTATTCTGAACCACGATAGAAGATTAGGGTGGTGGAGTAAAGATATTGTTGGTTCTCTTATCTCATCTGTGGGAGTCGTGCATCTTGCTATGTACGCAACAAATGCTATATGTGGGTGTGTGTGTCTGTATCTTTTGCGTTTGTGTATGTGTGCGTATGTACCTTCCTATATTTCGTTGATAAGGATAACCACAAGAGGAAGGAGGCATTGCAAAGAATATACAAAAACACATTGAATATTCATAGAACTAATGTAGAAACCAAGACAGACTTTGCAAAAAAAAACCTGATTCCAGACCATAAATCTTTGACAAAATTTATTGCTAAATTCTTCGTTTCCTAATTCTTTTGTTACCAATCTTTATAACTCCTGAAGTAAAAGTCCGTATCAGAATTATGCATATGGCGATATGGTGTCCAGACACAGGGTGGACTTGTGCATGTACCGTTGTTATCTCCATGTTGTTAACATCTGTAGTCATTTTAATTCGCCAAATGCAATTAGAAAATAGCTTATATATATATATATATATACACACATATATACATATATATATATGCACATATATACATATATATACATATACATCATATATACATATACACATATATACATATACACATATATACATATACACATATACACATATACACATATATACATATACACATACACACATATATACATATATATACATATATATATATATATATTATATATATAATATATACATACACGATATATACATATATATATATACATACACATATATACATATATATATATATATATATACATATATATATACATACACATATACATACACATATATACATATACACATATATACATACACAAACATATTACACACACACATATATATACATATATATATTTATACATACACACACACACATATACATATATATACACATATATATATACACACATACACACACATATATATATATATGCACATACATATAACACTATTAAATGTGTTTGTTTTTTCATAATTTTTGTCTCCATATCTGACTTTATTTTATTATTTTGTTGTCATGGAAACTAGTAATTGTGATTATTCTTATGCACGCCCGGCGTGTATGAGAAGAGAATTAGTTCAATAACATACACGGAGTTACCAATATAAACGGCAGTTGTTTACATTAGACACTGATCGAACACCAATATGATTTATTATATATGTGTGTGTCGGTCGTTCCTGTATATGTGTGTGTGTGTTTATACATACATGTAAATAAATACAGATTGTCGAAATGTTATGGAATTTTTCTGACTTGATCGCATGTTTATTTTTATCGTTTTTTCTATTTATTTACTTCTTTTTCATTTCATTTCGTTTTTTTTCTTCCTTGGCACAAAAATCTTTAGGAAAAACAAAAGAAGGAATCATTACATGTAAGACTTCACATTGAATTATACTTGGAAAATTTATTTATAGTATGGGCAAAATTATATACATGGACACATAGACAGAGATACGTGCATACGTACGTATGTACATACATACATATATACAGTATATATACAGTATATATATATATATATACGTATATACGTACGTGTGTGTGTATGTGTATATATGTACTGGGAAACGTGCTTAGTAAATAAATGATATAAATTGCATCATCCTGCTTATCTTTTTCACATACGCACCCATATATATACACACACAAACAGAAATATAGTCATGCCTATATATATGCATATACATACACACATGCATATACATACACACATATATATATTTATATATATAATCATATACATATATATAACTCGATTCTATCTCATAATTCTGCGTATATCTAAGATATCTGAGACAGGAATACTTCGACCACAAACCTGGACGTTGTAAATGAATAGTGATACTTAAACATATTCGTGGTTACATATTCATATACATTGTCCAAACATATCATTGCATATTAAACAAAATAAGAACTCGTTAGCTAATGGATTCTCGTCTTCCGTATATCAAATTCATAACTGTACTTACACGCATGTGCATAAACACACACACACCCTCAAATACATCCACACACATTCATACAAATACATGTGCCTGGGTGTGTCTGTATGTATGTATGCTCATAAAGGAATATGTGTGTGTGTGTGTGTGTGTGTATCTCTCCCTCTTGTGTGCATCTATTTATATTCATATACAAACGTAAAGATATATATATAGTAAAACACATCAACATGTTAATCAGGAATAGACTGAATTATCCATTTCTTCAAAATAAATGTGTATGTATGCTTGCATCTGCTGAAAATTTCAGACGTAGAGTTCAGTAGAGAGTTAGGGGTCTAGGGACCTTATATCTGAACAAGATCTGCGGACTTATGCTGATATGCCTGTCTTATGCTAGCACTTAAAACGTTTCAATCCACATCCACTCAGTAGAATATCACTGTGAGCACCGGGCTTCAACAGAATTTCCATAGCCATAGTGTATCCAACAGAACATTTATCGTTAGACATCAGTCTGTGCCCACCACTTCCACATACAGTGAACAAAATTAAAAAAAAGAACCGAAGTCTATTAAGGTGAGCTTCATATTTTTCGTTCCATATATGAGAAGACTACACCTCTGCGTACGAGGCACTTTCTCAGCAGTTTTCGAAATCCGCCTTTCCTTTCAACTGCTCTGTATATAGTTTCAAATGACGTGATCTATTCGATAGCGACATCGCATCACTCTGAACTACAACGGTTGTGGTTTTAAGATCGTAAGCAAGAAAACCATCGTTCTGTGTTTGTGTGAAAGCACTGGATAAATAGGCACCATTTATGTTTACAGTGATGCCAAAAAGCTCTTCTTTCAGCTTGAGACGGCTTCATATATTGTTGGCATAGAATGAAGCTACGTTTTCAGTGTTATTGCTGTTATTATATAGTTCAGAATTATTTTCCTATGGATATAAATATATATATATACACACACTTAACTAAGTATGGATATAAATATATATATGGATATAAATATAAATATATATATATATATATATATATATATATATATACACTTAACTAAGTATGGATATAAATATATATATATATATATATACACTTAACTAAGTATGGATATAAATATATATATATATATATATATATATATACACTGAACTAAGTATATATATATATATATATATATATATATATATATATATACTTAGTTAAAACTTGAACAAGGTTGTGTGTTATAAAAATATTCATAAAAAACTGTTCCCTCTATCTACGAGCATATACATTTGCCTGCGTATGAATGTGTTCATATGAGTGTGTTAGTGTGTGTGTGTGTGTGGCGATGATGTTGTTACCGAACTTTTGCGTTAGTATCTATAAAAGCTTCATTTTTTTAATAAATGTATTTTGCTCTGAAATATTTTCATTAATTTTCGGTCATTTTTTTTTTTTGTCCATACTACTTAAGCTTCATGGATTTAGGTTGGTTTTCATTATTTTTGTTTAAATTTCTATAATTTTGTTTAAGTTTCGGGCAGACACTTTACATCTACGAATAGACAAAGAAAAAAGTGAAAATTTATTTAAAAACCGACGGTTTCTGCTTTTGTTTATCTTTTCTCAGTAAAATTTATGAGCAAACGGCCATATTTTTCTAGTTTCTCTCTGTATGATAATGTATTCTTCCATGTAGGTTCCCCTGATACAGACTAGAACCTAGAAAAAAGACATGAGAAACTGTTTGTGCGGGTCATCAAATACTACTACTACTATCAATATTAATAATAATAATAATAAAGATAAAAACAGTTTAAAATTTTGGAACAAGGCCAGCAGTTTCGAGGTAAGGGATAAGACGATTACATCGATCCCAGTGATCGACTGATACTTACTGTATCGGTCCCGAGGGGATGAAAGGCGAAGTCAACACCTGGGCGGTATTTGAACTCAAAACGTAAACACGGACAAAACGCCGCTAAGCATTTCGCCAGGCGTGCTAACAACCCTGCAAGTCAACGCATTAAAAACATCAATAGCAACAAAAATAACAATCCTTTCTACTATAAGCACAAGGCCTGAAATTTCGGGAGAGGGTGCTAGTCGATTACATCGACCCAAGTGTTTCACTGGTATTTAATTTATCGACCCAGAAAGGATGAAAGGCAATGTCAACCTCGGCGGAATTTGAATGCAGAACGTAGAGACGGACGAAATGCCGCAAAGCATTTCCCTACCGTGATTATGAAGATAGTAATAATTATAAATAAATTAATAATAATTAATAATAATCCTTTCTACTTTCAGGCCTTGTGCATTTGCACAAGGCCTGAAATTTGTCGGAGGGGTCTAGTCGATTACATAGACTCCAGTGTTTCACTGGTACTTAATTTATCGACTCCTAAAGGATAAAAGGTAAAATCAACCTCGGCAAAATTTTAAACCACAACGTAAAGACAGACAAAAATGCTGCTAAGCATTTTGACCGGTGTGTTACCGATTCTGCCAACTCTATATTATAGGCCCAATGACTGAAATCTTTTGGAAAGGAACTCGTCGATTATATCGACTGCAGTACTCTATTGGTTCTCATTCCATCGATCGTGAAAGACAAAGTCAAACTAGGAGGAATTTGAAATCGGCTAGTAAAAGCGGAAGAAACGCCTCGAAAGAAACAATAACAACAATAAAAGAGGAAGATAACGATGATGATGATGATGAAGAAAAAGTAGACCAAGAATGCGATGAAAAGGAGATGTAGGAGGAGAAAAAGTGATTAACTATGGAATTAAAGAAAACATTTTGTTACTATAGTCACCATATTAATCACAAAGTAATTATTTCTTCTTGCGTTTAGAACAATAGTTTGAATGTAAGTGCATAGATTTACGTATACCCATTCGTTTAATTCCGTATGCAATGTATGTATGTATGTATGTATGGATGGATGCATGTAAACAAATAAATACTTTTACGTAAATCTGTACATTTATATTCGGACTATTGTTCTAAACGCAAGAAGAAAGAAATAAAAATTATATATATAGACGTGTGTGTGTGTGTGTGTGAGTATAGTTCTTTGTACAGTACAAATAGCCTAAATTGAATAAGAAATCGATAGGTAGACAAAATATGATAGATTTATATAGGGACATGCATTTTGTGTATATATATATATATATATATATATATATATATATATATATGTATATATATATATATACACACACATTATGAATATACATATATAAGTACATCTTTCTCTCTCTCTCTCTTATATATATATATATATGTATATATATATATATTATGAATATACATACATATGTACATCTCTTTCTATCTCTCTCTCTCTCTCTTTATATATATATATATATATGTATTATATATATATAATGTGTGTGTATGTATGTATGCATGCATATATGTATGAGCGAGTTTGTATTTAAATAAGTTAATACACGTACAACTTCTAGTTCTGCACTTTCGTTTCATCCTATGTCAAGTAGATATCTCTGAGACACCATTACCTATTGACGAATCTAATGGTTCTGACCAGTGGTGAGAGCAAAAGGAAATGGTCAGATTTGTTTGGCCGTCAGTGCAACATGTTTCTGTCTCTTCTGATAGATGCAATGGGCAAATAAAAATTTAATACCTCTGAAGACGTACAGTAAATTATTATATACATATATATGCATATAACTATAAACATATGTACATACTTATGTACCTATCTATCTTTTTAGTTGTGTGTGTGTGTGTGTGTGTGTGTGTGTGTGTGTGTGTGTGTGTGTGTGTGTGTGTGTGTGTGTGTGTGTGTGTGTGTGTGTGTCTCATATTGACGCGGTTCTTTAGCTCCTACCAACAAATTCTAATTCTTCTATACACAGAAATTTAATTTCCGTTGCTTCTTTCCGCCCTCTCATATATAAAATGTTCGTGTGTGTGTGTGCATTTAAATAAAAATACGCTAGGTATATAACACCTTTCAATATTTATACATATAGTTTTACCTCTGATTCCCATTAAATCACCACACCACTCCCATACACATAATGCAATTCGGTTATATACCTTTCAACATTTATAGATTTATTTTCTGCCTTTAATTCTCATTATATATGCATCTCTCTCTCTCTCTTACACTCAATGTAGTATATATATATATATATATATATATTTCCAAAGCTATAAACCTATAAAAGCCTTTCCACAGTAATATATATTTCCAACCTCTAATGCTCATTAAATCTACATTTTTCACTACTTCTTCTGTGCGCATGCGTATATAGATACAAATGCTTGCATGCATCCACTACCCACACACTCATATACTCGCATAAAACCATACAAACACATGTATATATATATGTATATGCATACATCTATTCCTAACGTATATTTACATACAAAATCGTGTGCATATAAAATACGTATTTTTTTTTTATTCTTCTTGTAATGCTCATTAATTCTACACATTCTCTCCTTCACTTTCTCCTCTTCCCTCTCCTTATCTCTCTCTCTTACTCTGCCTCATTCTATCCCTCCTCCTTTGCAGAAATATTGATCACCACATTCTTCAATTGATGTTCATCAACAAGAGTATAAATTCACCTTAAAGTAAGACTTTGACTGAAATAAAAGAAGAACAATATAATGTATGGGTTCACCGCATTTATTACAGATAGAACACTCGGCAGTATTCTGCAAATTATTGTATATTTTTATCCTTAAAACAGTGGTTGAATTGTTGTTGTTGTTGACGTTGATTTTATTCCATTTGTTGTTGTCGTCGCTGTTGTTATATTTTAAAGGTTTTTATTTCGGTCGTTATTCCCACATACCTCCTAACCGTTTCAATAAAATATTTTTGCAAATATTAATAGCAACATATCTCATAAATATATACATTTGAATGTACGTATGTATGTATATATGCATGAAGGTATATATATATATATATATATATATATATATATCTCGAAAGCAGTAAAGAAATAGGAAGACAAATAATAATAATAATCTGTCGTTCAATTGAGTTGTCTGCGAAAAGATCTTTAAAATGCAGAAACGGAATGGTAAACGAATAAATACATAGAATCGAAATAACCATAAAATGAACAAACACATAAAGGATATAATGTATCAGAGAAATATTTAAATTAGAATATGTGTGTGGGTGTGTGTGTTAGATACGGTGTCCTGCCACCCAGGTGGGATACAAAGCATTTTGCAGGACATTCCCTCTGCAAAGTATACGTGTTTGGCATCACAGCGGTCAGCAAGCAGAAGGCCATTACGGATTTGGTGAAGGCTGCCTGGAGTGTCATGTAACATTAATTATGATGTATTCAGTGCCATGCTTGGAAGTACGTCATATAAACGCGGTTTATTGTGTGTCTTCCGTATGAAGCTGTTAGTAAGTCATATTTAAATAATTTGTATATTAGATGATATTTGTTTCTATATGGACTACTTTGTTGATCCTACATGAAAAAGGAAATTTAATATACATACGTGTGGGTGCGTGTGCGCACGTGTATATTATATATCGGTATATATATATGTGTGTGTGTGTGTGTGTGTGTGTGTGTGTGTGTATGCATATATAAATATATATATAAATATATATATAAATATATATATAAATATATATATAAATATATATATAAATATATATAAATATACCTATATATATATATATACCTATATATAAAATATATATATATTTTATATATACATATATATATATATGTATATATACCTATATATATATATACACCTATATATAATATATATATATGTATATATGCCTATATATATATATATACCTATATATATATATATATATAAAATATATATATATATATATATACCTATATTTGTATATATACCTATATATGTATATATACCTATATATATATATATGTATATATACCTATATATATATATATATATATACCTATATATAAAATATATATGTATATATACCTATATATAAAATATATATGTATATATACCTATATATGTATATATACCTATATATATATATATATATATGTATATATACCTATATATATATATATATATATATATACCTATATATAAAATATATATGTATATATACCTATATATATATATATATATATATATACCTATATATAAAATATATATGTATATATACCTATATATATATATATATATATATATATATGTATATATAAAATATAGATATATATATACCTATATATATATTTTATATATACATATATATATATGTATATATGAAATATATATATATATATATATATACCTATATATAAAATATATATATATTTTATATATATATATATATATATATATATATATATACCTATATATAAAATATATATATATTTTATATATATATATATATATATATACCTATATATAAAATATATATATATTTTATATATATATATATATATATATACCTATATATAAAATATATATATATTTTATATATATATATATATATATATATATACCTATATATAAAATATATATATATATATATACCTATATATAAAATATATATATATATATATACCTATATATAAAATATATATATATTTTATATATATATATATATATATATATACCTATATATAAAATATATATATTTTATATATATATATATATATATATATATACCTATATATATAAAATATATATTTTATATATACATATATACATATGTATATATAAAATATATGTATATATATATATACCTATATATAAAATATATATATATATATACCTATATATATAAAATATATATATATTTTATATATACATATATACATATGTATATATAAAATATATGTATATATATATACCTATATATATATATATATATATATACCTATATATATATATACCTATATATATATAAAATATATGTATATATAAAATATATATATACCTATATATACATATATATATTTTATATATACATATATATATTTTATATATACATATATATATATGTATATATATACACCTATAGATATATATATACCTATACATGAATATATAAACATACACATACTTATATATATGTGTGGGTGTGCATATAGATGCCGAAGATAGAAGAAAGATTATATTCTTTGTATAATGTCCTTGGGAATGGCTTTAGATGAAGAGGATTTAATTCAAGAAGAGATTCTACTATTGCTGGGCGGTGTTGAGAGGGAAATAGTTAGGGAATGGTCTCCAGAGTGGGTTAATTGTAGGGGAGATTGATTAGCGCAATTAATTTATACTTCAGTGTAGAAAGCGATGCCACGTATCGTTGAGAATGTAGGAACGGCAGGCAAAACGGGTTTTTTAAATGCGGGGCTATTTATACAGGCATCATAGTGGTAAAAGAATGAATAGAACATTTTTACCTTTGACGAGGGGACCAAACTTGGTTTTATCGGTAAGAATCTAGGAACTGCGATCATAACGAGTGTCTAAATGTATTTTAATGTGTTTATTATGGATACAGCGGTCAAGAACCATGTCAGTTAAAATAGTGGTTAAAGAATGAATAAAACAGCTTCATGATGGATATTTCATGTTGGTTGATGGTCTGCTAAAAGATGGAGTAAAATCAGTTGGAGACAAAATCGTCTTTTATCTGTAATGAGGAGACGAAACCTGGTTTCATCAGAATTTTGTAAAACTGTGTAGCATTGCAGCTGTGAGTGTATGCACAGTAATCGTTGTGAGTTAAATCAATGTTTTCTAAAGACAATTTGCAAATAGTAATGTCAGGTCTCCTGTATTACAATTACGTCATTCAATAACTTTTATTCCAGAACTACAATACATGACATGAAGCAGTAAATATTTATCCAATGAACTGCGTGTAAGAGATGTTGTCACGAATCTCAGCTCACGCTACTAATGCCTCCGTTATTTCTTCTCTAAAGGCTCCTCAATCCATTTGATTATGTAATCAATTATAGAATTAACTGATGTTAATTAAAGAGATAATAGTTTATTTTAAGTGAGAACAACGAGATTTATTTTTAGGGTAGAATAGTTACTTGTTATACAATCATACCTTTCCTACACTGAAATCAAAACGATAGACCAACCTCAAAATTCTTCTGGAAATCAAATAATTTACTGTGACATGAATGCTACGTATTATTTCTACAAGCACAATACTACGGGCTTCTACAAAAAACTACAGTTTTATATAATTGTACTATAAGCTCTTAACTATAGAATTCTGCTACAGTCAGATTACTATGTCCTTCTGCTATGGCCTACTACGGTAACAATAATACTGCTAGCGTCTATTATAATAACAGAATTATGTACTTTTATTTACCAATGTACTATATACTTCTATATCCACGTTACTATCTGCTTCTACTGTAAATACAGCGCCATCATCCGGTTTCTGTGACTGACGAGGAGATAACCACTCCGAAATGCTTGCATCTCACAGTATGGATAGGTGGCGCAGCGAGCTGATTTAAGTGTATTTACAGTATCTATCTACAGCGGAAAATTTCTTCCAAGAAAAGCACAGTGAATGGCTTATTTACAGGTCTGAACGAACTACTGGCATATTCGAACTGGTAACAAAATTGCATTTGTAAATACCGTGATATGTCGTTCTATCTTGACTAAACTGCGTAATTCTACTAGAACCACTGTACTATAAAAAAATATACTATATACATCTGCTATGAGTATGTTGAATGTGCTACAGCTTGGCCATACCCGCTAAAAGATACTAAATAAATACATTTATTCTTCTATACAATACTTATTAATAGCTGTTATAACTACTGTGACTAATCGTTGTAATATTGTTTATCTTTGAGCAACATGGACTTTCAATTGTAATTCTATCTCAGACAATAATCATAAATTAATTCAGGATTCAGTTAAATTCACATAAAATTACAGAACTAAATCAATTACACAAACTTTACATGCAACAAAATTCTCCAGTTGCTCATTACAACTAACATTTTTGGAAAGAATGTGTAAGTCAAAAATATTGATCAATATCAAAGACACTGTCGGCAAATTCATATGCAATATATGTTTCCAGAATTAAATAAGTGACCGTAAGATCGTCATATCAAGATCCTACAGTTGTCCTACTATATAATCATTTAGAGATTTTAACTGTCTCCGATATATCATTAATACGTGACTTCTGCACATTTTCATTGTTCACAAACTTTATTTCCTTCTAATCCGATTTGGCTCGGTAATACAGGTCCTAAATCTTAATTTAAATCTTGGTGATCATTTCGATGATCAGGTTTGATGCGAATTCCTCGTTGAGAAACTGATAACACTTTCTTCCAGTAGACTTAATTCCGCTCACCGAGAGACTATTCTAACATTTCCAATCTGTTTATGCTTCAGAACACAGAAGAGAGATCTAAAACAACTGGAGAACAAAACCCTTATTTCTTCTTGCCAAGTTACTTTTCTCTTTTCTTGTTTGCGTTATTCCAACGGTAAATGATTATTTATCTGTTTGGAGCTGAATAATGAAGACTCGGAGATAACCACCTTGCATATGGATACTGGGACATAGATTTCATTCGCAAATGCGCTTAAGGAAGATATTAATCTCATAATTTACTCACCACACTACCACTTATATGAGAGGAATTTAGACTTAGTTGAAAATACTCTTATACGCTATAAGAATATATGTATTCTTTCGAAAAGATGTGAAATAATAACTTTCTGGAACAATGTATCTCGAAACAAGTACAGCTAGAAAAGATAGCATGTAGATATTGGGTTAAAAAGCTATTTTGGTAAGAGAAAGTCGAAGGCTGGTCGTGGGACTGGAACAGAGTCTCTTGTAGGCATGTCAAGCGTTCGGCCATGGGTAGTCGTCGCTTTTTTTTTCCTATTCACAAGAATGTTTCCACCCAATGCTATTATTTATAACTTTATCTCCTTCGAGATATACTGTTACAAAGAAAAGATAGCTTTGTCAAAAGTGGCGTTGTAATAGGGGTAAATTTCAATAAGCTAGAAACTTCAAGCTTTCAATTCCCTGTAGCTGACCTTTTAATTCTATTCTATCCCTTTATAAGATGTAATAGTCATTCAAGATTCAGTTAAATTTGCATAAAAAATTACCTAAAGAATTTTCTTCGCAGTCTGTTAAGGTATGGCAATTTTTTGGCCAATTCTAAAATAAATTAGTATTTTTTCAAATTATATTATACTAGGTAATTTGGAAAGGTAAATCGATTACACTAAACACAGTACATGAATGGTATTTATTTTATCGACTCTGAGAGGATGAAAGGCTAAGTCGATCTCGGCGGAATTTGAACTCAGAACGTGGAGAGACGAAATACCGCTAAGCTTTTCATCCAGCGTGCTAACGTTTCTGATTTCGTTATTGCTCACAAAGGGCTGAACATAGAGGGGTTCAGTCGATTACATCGACCCAGTACGTAACTGGTAATTTATCGATTCCGAAGGGATGAAAGGCATATTTGACCTCAGCGGAATTTGAACTCACAACGTAACGGCAGACAAAATACCTCTAAGCATTTCGCCCGGCGTGCAACGTTTCTGCCAGCTCACCGCCTTAGAATCTGAAAATATTATTTTTAAAAAAGGTATTATAGTGAATATCGGAATCAGTCGAACTTCCTACCAACACTCAAAGTTATGAATTATGTATGTAGGAGAAGAGAAACTTCTAGTGTCTCTGAAATAGGTGAGCCCAAAGGTAGACTTCATTCTTGCCTTAGTTCTCCCCATGGCAGGTAGATTTTAAAAAAATGGAAACATAATTGTCTTTGTCATAGACCCATTACGGGGCCCGGGAACGTATATGAACTCTCTACATCTTTCACACCAGGCAATTTATCATTTACCAAAATATTCAGCTGTGTCACAAACTGAAAGCAACGGATATAAAAAGTCATTGCAAATTTCAATTTTCGTATATCAGAGATAGGAAAACAGAGCTGCAAATACGTCGATTCCTTCTTATCTAACAGTTAATATAGATAAATTAAACTGTAATAAACTTCTTTGTTCATGGAACCATAATAATTTACTTTCAGTCATTGCGCGCTCTATATATTTATCTCTCTGTCTCTCTATCTTTCTCTCTCTCTTACCACCTATCTGTATTAATTTTATAAATTAAAATCCGGTTGATGTTTTTTCATTGTTTTTTTTCCTTCGTTTTTCATCATTGTCTGTGTGCTTTTTTTGATTTGATTTTTGTTGATGTCTCGAAATTAATTTTTCTTTGATATCTCCCCCCCACCCCAGTTTTATTTATCTATGATTTTTGTTCTTATCTTTCCAGGAATAGGGTGAAATTTAAAGAAATCTCGAAAGTTTTAATGTATTTTCTATTATTTGCTTATTTGAATCAATATAAAATAATTAGAAGTTTCCCGATTTGAGGCTGAACACGTTCATCGTAAATTTATCATTTCTTATAACTAGTTAGAAAAACAAACTGCTTAGATGACAGAAATAAAAATATATAGCACAGCAATCTGAGAGGTCAACACTCCGAATTAAGAACAAAGATTACGCCCAACGTAGTGATATTTAATTTCCAAGAATTTTCTATTTCAAATGAGAACATCTTATATCGCAGAATATCTGTTCTGTTATATCCATCTGTGTATGCTTACGAAGATATTTCGCTACTGCTTCTGCCACTTCCCCTCCTCAAGATTTCAGTCATACTGTAACATCTATTATGCTTTACTCGCTCTAGGACTCTGGGCAAGTGATATAACTGGGCAAGTGATATAATAATAATAATGGTGATGATGTTTCCTTATCAACCAATTTTTATATGTTCATAGAGAGCCTCAAATGGGTTTATGCGTCTTTCTTACCTTTCTGAAACATAAATTAAACGAAGAAATTCCATCCAGGAATCGAAGTCTTCAACTTGAACCAAGTCAAAGTAAAACATGTCAGGCAGTTTTCCAAACGTCTGAAGATGTTTGTATTAGTCCTAGTCATCTATAGCCAATACCTAATTGTTGCCTGTCAGATAATCTAGCCCTCGAGTGATTAGATTATCAATTCACACTGCACTCACCCATTCACAGAAACTCAATCTCTCAATGACATCTACAAATTTAAGAAGGAACAGCACAAGTATAGCAGACGTATTACTCGCCAGTTTCCAGTAACAAACGATCTCATAAAGCAACTTCAATCCTCTGCTCAGCGGAAGAGATATGAAAGTTGGACGTTAATCAGTTAATTACTAAGTGAGTTTATAGGTTACAAGTCGTTGCAGTGCATTGAATTAAAAACAGACTTTTCATGGCAGAGAGAATATTTCTCTTCAGTTTGTAAAGTAAATTTGAATATCACCGAGATAATTTCTACCTATATTGCGAAACGTTAGAGAATTTAAAGACTAGCTTGATAATAGAATTTGTAAGGAACAGAAATTAAACTGGTCTTTAGCTAATGTATATAAGTTATTTCGTGTTAAATCAATTAAGAATACTGGTCAATGGTCAATCTATTCAGAAACTTGCATATAATGAATGTCGATAGACTGCCAGTCTGATGGCCACAAGTTCATATTAAGTTAACAGTAAAGTTCATCAACGATCTTCTCCCTCTTTTCACTTCAATTTTCTTTATATGCGTTTAGTAGGATCTATTCTGTTGAAGATATTCGAGTCAGATCTGCTGTCTGGTGATAACGTTTTGCTTTCATTAGTGTTGATGTTCTGGAAAAGGTTAAGGTTATTGCACTTCCAGTACTGAATAAGCAATATAGATAATGAAAAATGGAAATAGTTAGCTACCAGAATGAGTTGTAAATCTCCGAACGAATGTAAATTGTGATAGCGTGTTTACCTTCTCCAATGATATCAGATTAGTAGTGCAAATAACGTAGGAGGGTTCCAAACGAGAATCAAATCTGAACGACTCTCATAACTCTTGCTAAAGTACGTTGTTATAGAAGAAAGTAGACTGTGATGGAAATAAGACGAGTACACACACACACGTGTACATCTGTCTGTGTGTATGTATATATGTATTCACGTATACATGTATGTATATACCTATATATATATACATATATATATATATATATATATATATATACATGCATAGATATGTATATCTATATATATAAAAATGAATAAAGATAGTCAAGAAGAAGGAGTACGTTTAGACAACTATTTAATAAAGACTACACATGTTTCGATACAACAGGGATACACATATATACAGGATTTAAATTAAGCAACGGTTTACCTGTATTATGGTATCCAGTTGTATCTCATCAGGTGATATATGATCGGTTTCCCCGTAAGTAAATCTTTCACTTTGATGTTAACACATCCAACTAGCTCTTTTGAATTGGCTATTTGGTAATTCCAAGGGTGAACGAGCTCTTTTTTGTACTCTAATACGTTCCTAATGGAATACACCTTATATATATATATATATATATGATAAAATCTTTATAAGAATTTATCAAGTAGTCAGCGTGAAAAAACCCCATAAGGAAAAAAAACCCATCGTTTTTTTCATAAATATATATAATATATATATTTTTGGGCAGTTTTGACTGATTTAGTCCCTCTAAGCGTGAGGCATTACTATATAGTAATGCCCTTATATAAATTATATATATATATATATATATATATATATATAAGGGTGAAAAATTGAATATTAATTTGATTAATGTCCATTCTAAACCAGTGGCCTAGCATATTGAAAAATTCTGAACATTCAGAAATGGCTATTTGAATGACAAGTACAACTCATTTTCTCCTAGTTGACTGAACTAGGGCAACGTGAAATGAAGTGTGTTGCTCCAGAACTCAACGTGCCGCCGGGAATTGAAATCATGGCTTTTCGATCATGAGCGGAATTCCCTAACCACTAAGCTACCACCTAATATGTATATTTAGGCACAGTTACGTTTTCGTGACTCGAGTTTCGTACTTACTACAGCTGTAATATCTCGATATAACTCTTCTTTTATATCATTTGGCTGTTGTTTGCTTTATTATTCATATTGTCTGTGGTGGATTGATTTTAAATATTTTGTTGCATCTTCTTTGTTCGTTATGATTATATTTAGGTTTCCTTCTCTCTTTTAGGTTGCATCTATTTCTGTTTGTGATGTCAAATTATTTTTATTCATCGTAGACAGTGCATTCCTGTATGTAAATTACTCCAGTATACGTCCCATGATAATCACAGAAAATATATAATTACCACGCAAAATATACACCACATAATCAGAAGTGAGATAAGTTCAATTTGAACCATGATCAACATACGCAACCAGCAATGACCCAATAACTGTGCAGATCATGAAAACATAAATAGTAATCTTCCATAGGGTTAGAGGAAACGAACGACAAATTCCTAATTCAATACAAACCACTACAAACTCCATACACACAAAAACTGTTATAGAAATACGTTTAGAATATTTAAAGACAAAAATATCAACAACGGTTAATGACTCTATAGATAAGATTATAATATTAAACACACTAAACATAATAACAATGGACGAAATGAATGACTGGCAAACAAGAAGCTTTTAAGGACAATTTGATAAACAAGCCATAATATAAACAAGGGGATCTAATCGCGAAATCAAATAAACAACGAACCGTAGATGAAAAAGAAAATATTCCGTAATTTGAAAAATCGGAGATACGCTTTTATGAATTTCACAGTTTTAAATTGGATAAACAAAATGATTTTCCTGAACAGCAAAATATCTAAGGCAACATCGAAATACAGAGATGGATGGCTGAAAAGGTCTTTAACT
>NC_142949.1:31203665-31251165 GCF_046866305.1 Octopus bimaculoides | reverse complement strand
AGAATTTGATAAGCTGTCTGCTATTTAAGTTTCTTACATACTTAAGAGTAAGATGTAAATAGCCATCCAAATAAAAACACGGGAATATCACATGTAGTCCACGTGATGCGATGTCACTTGTTGTACTTTGCTTAACAAAAGTTCGGTGATAGTTTTCGTTTTTATTTTGCTGTTATTTTTGTTTCTTTTCTCCCGAGACATATGGCTGTATATAATTATACCGCCGATGAAGGCTGCGAGCTGACAGAAACGTTAGCACGCCGGGCGAAATGCTTAACGGTATTTCTTCTGCCGTTATGTTCTGAGTTCAAATTCCGCCGAGGTCGACTTTGCCTTTCATCCTTTCGACTTAATCCGTTCGTCTGTTTATGTTTAGCCCCTTGTGGGCAATAAGGAAATAGGTATTTCGTCTGTCTTTTCATTCTGAGTTCAAATTTCACTGATGTCGACTTTGCCTTTCATCCTTTCGGGGTCGTTAAATAAAGTACCAGTGAAACGCTGGGGTCGACGTAATCGACTAGTGCCTACCTGCAAAATTCCAGGCCTTGTACCTTCAGCAGAAAGGATTATTCTGCCGATAAAGGCAGCGAGCTGGCAGAATGGTTAGCACGCTGGACGAAATGCTTAGCGGTATTTCGCCCGTCGCTACGTTCTGAGTTCAAATTTCGCCGTGGTCGACTTTGCCTTTCATCCTTTCGGGGTCGATAAATCAAGTACCAGTGACACACTGGAGTCGATGTAATCGAGTAGTCCCTCCCCACAAAAAATTTCAGACTTTGCGCCTTTAATAGAAAGGATCATTATTATTGTTACTGTTTTGTTTAACACAACTTCACTGGAGACTGTAACAACATGTCAACAGTGTACAACCATTTAGACTTTGAGAACTCTGCGGAAGATTCTTGCCGTTTGGAATAAGACTGTTTCCACTAGTTGACTTAGCTTCCCATATAACCCGATCTTTTCAGTCCAATATATGAGCCTGGTACTTACTATTATAATAAAACAAATATGTAATTAAATAAATAATAAAGGAAGCGCTATTAAAATGACGAGTTGTCAGGACAAGTAGCACGCCCGACAACATGCTTAGCTGCATTATTTCTAGCTTGTTACGTTCTGATTTCAAATTCCGCCGAAATTGACGTTGCCTTTCAGCTTTGCAGTCGATAATATAAAGTACCGACCGAGTAGTGGGGTCCACTGGCCTCTTCCTCTCCAAATGCTAAGGGAAATTTCTTCTGGTTCTACGCTCTGTGTTTAAATGCCGTTCAGGCTAATTTTGCTTTTCATCCTTGCGGTGTCAATAAATTAAACACCAGTTGACCACTGGGTGTCGATGTAATCGACTTCCCTACTCTTTAAAAAGGTTCGCCTTGTGCCAAAATATTAGAATTTCTATTAAGCTGGTGAGCTACAAGAATCGTTCAATTGACGGGAAAATGTATTGCCGTATTTATATTCTGAGCTCAAATGCCGCCTAGATCAACATGGCCTTCATTATTTCGTGGTCGACAAAACAAGATAATAATAATGATAAAAATAGCTGACGTTGTGCCAAAATCTGAAACCAATTATTATTATTATTATTATTGGTTGTTTGGCAAGATCATTAGTGCACCATATAAGATGTCTTACTCTGCTTATTTTAACTCTCCTTACGCGTTTCAATTATAGCTGAGGAAGTTTGGCTTTTCTGGGTTCGGTAAAATAATGTTTTAGCCAAGTAGTTAGCTTGATTTTATAGACTAACTCTTCCCACAATTTGTGGCCTTCTGCCAATCAATGTTAGAAACAATTATTACTATATTATTATTTATTATTATTATTATTAAGGCGGTGAGCTGGCAGAATCGTTTTCAGGCCGAGGTAATTCGTCTGTTTTAAGGTTCAGAGCTCAAATTCTGCCGGAGTCGACTTGACCATTCATCATTTCAGGGACGACGAAATAAGTATCAATTGAACATTGGGGTTGATGTAATCGACTTACCACCTCCCGCGAAATTTCAGGCTCCTACCTGAAAGGATGGAGCCTGATTATTTTGGTTTGGCTCAGTTTTGGTCTTATTCCTGGTAGGATTTATGTGGATAGCGGTCTGCTACCCGTAGCTTTAGGTATCCACAAGTTTTCAGCAGTCTTTCAAGTGCAAGTTACACTCCTGTTAATTCTTGCTGTCCTTAAGAGACAAAATTTCTGTAGGAGCTCTACCGGGAGGCGTTAAATCCTTTTATTATTATTATTATCATTGTAAACAGAAAATAACATATTTACAAGAGAATCGATTACGATATTTAGTTACATTACTTTGAAATTTTTGCTGATATAGCGACTACAAAATTTTGCTGAACAGTAATTTCATTCAGAAGGCTTCATTTTCTGTGCTGGATCTCTCACGCTAATGCAAGAGAAAACGAAAGTCTTTCGATGACTAAGGAAGCCATTGACTGACCGGATTTTAGAAGAGGTTCTAAGATTGGAAACTGGTTGCATGGAAAGGTGTGTATTAGAGACAGGAACATTATATATATATATAATATATATATATATATATATATGAGAGAGAGGGAGAGAGAGACTGTGTATGTGTGTGTATATATATATTTGTGAGGGCTGCAGAAGAGTAGTTTTTCGACGTGAATGTACCTGATTGCCATGTTTTATTGCAAATGTGTCTGTGTGTTTATGTGCATGCTGACTGCTAACTAATCAATGGATGGTGACCACCTAATGAGCTGCTTTGAGATACAAGAGCGAGGAGATACGTATGTCTATATAGGATCTATTATATGAGTAAGTGTATGTAAATGTATGTGCATAGTCGACCGTGTTTCATTAGATTTTTATGTGTGTTTGTGTATGATAGTATAGCGTATTGTTATATGTCTGTAATACATTTCTGTTATATGTACAGGTCCGTGTGTGTATGCAGAACTATGTCTACCGTATTTTAATGCGAGTGTGTGTGTGTATATGATAGAAGCATTGATTTGTTCTTCCGCATGTGTCTGTATTAGTGTGTTCGACCTCTTCCTCTCTCTGTCTGTAATAGAATACCAGAGTATCACGTAATCTGTTTCTAATACTCATTTGTCGCTCCTTGATATAACAATGTATAACATCACTTCACCGTGTGTCACATCGCCGCCTCCATTGTTTTCACCCCGCCTCCTTCACCTCTTAATTCTCCTCCACGTCCACCGTACGCTTCTATTTCTTCTCCTTCACCTTGCTCTTTCATATCCTTCTTCACTTCCTCCACCTCCTATTTTTCTCCTTCTCTTCCACCTTATTATACTTTTCCTCCTCCTTCTTCGACTTCTCCTACTACTACTATTACTTCTACTCCTTCCTCCTCTTCTCCTGTGCTCGTCTTATGCAATACAAAAGTCATGATGATGATGTTGTTGTTGTTGTCATTGCTTGTCCTTGTCTGTTATCGTCCTTGTTCTATCATCACATTATTTGAATAGGTTCGTCAATTCCGGAGAGAAGCTGGCAGTCATTTTTTTTTATTTAATTTTATTTCTGTACAGTGTCATGTCTTTCACTTTGTTATCCTTAGTAAAAGCATTTCGAGAAAAAGAAAAAAAATTATCCACAGACATGTATAGCTTGTACTTGTGAGATTATGTGTGTGTTTATAAGTGTGTGCGTTTGTGCGTGTATGTATGTGTATATATATATATATATATATATATAGAAAGAGAGAGATGCATACCTTAATATATACATATACCTAAATAAATGTATACACGCATGTATGCTTGTATATGTGCATATATGTATATATATACACATATCTTTAAATACATATGTGTATATATATATATATATATACCTACATATAAGAGGAAGAAAGATAGTGTTTATCTGTGCGTGTGCTCCACTGTCTTCCTACAAAATAATGGCGCTAACCACAAAGCGAGGTCCATTTCAAGACTTCTTCACTAAATTCAAACGGTCAATAGGTTTTTCTTAGTTGCTCTGTTGGGGTTTCTAATTCATTGATTTCACTACATGGCCAATGAAATGGTAATCATTAGTAATGGAATTGGTGAATAGATGTGGCTGGCACCAACTGTATTCACTTCACACATATGTACAAATACACTCGCATAATCACACACAACTATTCATAGAAAAGTTGTATACATACATACATGTAGACACATGTGTATATATATACATATATATATATATATATATATATATATATACATACATATATGTATGTATGTATATAGATGTGTGTATTTCTATACACATACATATGTACGTATGTATATATATGTATGTATATATATATATATACACACGTATATGTCTGTGGTGAGGATTGTGTGGTGGTGCATGTACGCGTGTCTTTGTACAGATGCATACTCATATATAAATATTATTTTGTATGCATATATAAATACATGCATATGTGCATACATATATATCTATGCATGTTCGTACAGAATTGCTTGCACGGATGCTGTCTCAGAAGGTGCAAAGCAATATTCGTCACACTATTTGTATTTGTTTGCTTCTGACTCCATATATATCTCCTTCCATTAAAAGCACTCTCAGAACCGCTCCGCCACACACATACACGCACACAAATATATACAATTACTCTATTATTCTATTACCTGCTTCAATCATTTGACTGCGGCTATGTTGCAACACCTTCTTTAAGGGTGTTAGTCGAAGTAATTGAACCCTGGCATTATAATTTGTAACTATAATACTTATTTTATCGGATTCTTTTTGCCGAACCACCAAGTTACGAGAACGTATACATATCAACGAAATTTGTTTCATATTACATCAAAACGCTTCAATTGAGGAAAGTTTATGTTAAATAATGTTGTCAGCGATACACTGTACATAACGGACTGTAAGCAAATTTTATCAGTGTTCACGATCAGAATTGAACTGTGGCTAAATGATAACATAGCCCAGCTCTTAACTGTCTTTATTCTATGTGGTTATTCCTTAACTCATTGCGTATCATTACGTCTGCCTCAGTCTCTTTAAGTCACTTCAGAATAGTTCATGTTGCATGACTTGGAACATAATCTTTCAGACTTCTCTTTCCATAAACTGATCGATCGATTCTCACTTTCCACCGTATGTACACGTTAAAAATGGTTTGTATGATCAGAGAATGAATACCTCGCCAGGATAGAGAGAAAGAAAGAAGAGAATTGAAGAAATGATAGTGGTTAGAAACAAGCTTTCGTCTTGCAGTCATTTATATTTTTATTCCAGGAAATGTCAGTTTCAATTTCGTTTCTCATACTTAACACGTTATTGTGAACGCATACATGCACTCACACATACACACATATACGTAATATAATAATAATAATAATACAGTTAATCCAAATATTGATATTTCGAGCGCATTTAATGCAACTCCAATCCATTATAAGCTAGCCAATCTTTCGTTTACACGGATACTGTCACAAGATTTTGAAGAGGTTTTGTTCTACTGGACCCAAGCCGAAAACGTCTGGGAAACTGCTCTACATCTAAGCATCACAGGATATATATTTGTATGCATGTATATATATATATATAGTATATAAAAAGGGAAATTAGAGAGGATTGGGCGAAAGAGTATAGAGTAGAGTCGTATCAAAAAGTTTAAGATAAACTTACTTGGAAATGGATGCGCGGCGTTCAGTTATGTAATAATATAAATAATATATATATATGCATATATATATTATTTATATTATATAGATAGATATACAGATAGATATGCGAACACACACACACACGCAAACATCTAACGAAATCTATATATTTAATGTGCATGCCATTCTATATATATATAAACTAGTAGTAGCCATAGAAATTCCATGGTTATTTTGAATGCTGTAAATTTGTTGGAAGTTTGTATACCATATGAAATATATCATTTCTTTTGATACAGCATTTTGTTTGGAAAATTTGGTTTTTGAGTTGATATAGTAGCCAATATTGACAGTATTGAATATACAGTCTTAGGTGACAACCACTCTGACATGTTGTCATCACCTCTTCCAAGGAATTTGTTGTCTATTCTTCTTTCTTTTTTGTTCAATTTTAGACAAGTAAACAATTTTAACGATGAAGTGAAACCAAAGACAAAGGTTTTCTATGAGACTATTCTGTAACTGTAAGACTGTGTTGATAATACTTTCACAACTAATAGTAGACTGGGCAGTGAGCTGGTAGAGTTGTTAGCAGGCTGACCAAACTGCTGTGCGGCATTTCCACCGGCTGTACGTTCCGAGTTCAAATTTTCCTAAAGTCGATTATCATCTTTTAAAGGGGTGGCTGTTATTACATATGTATCAACATTTATATATAAATATATATGATCTCTATGAATGTTCGTATGTATATTAGTGTATTTAAAACTGGAAATGAAGTTTATCTAATGTAATACAACGGTTCGACAAGTACACATGCAAAAGTAAGTGCCAAGCATTGAAATAATTACTAAGATTGATACGCTTGAGCAAACCTTTGGAAGCAGTGCTGCTCTAGCTTGGCTATGATCCAAAATGCGGTAAAGGGGATAATAAAAACCATGCTTAATTAAATTTATATATTATTACAACTGCAAAAATTACCGCATTATAGTTACACAAATGTTTGACACAGCTTAGTATTTAGTTATATCTTTGACTTATGCTTAGCTTTTATTTGTGAATACACACATATATACATGTATATATATGTACATATGTACATGTGTATATATATATATATGTATATATATATATATATACATACGTATATGTATATATGTACATATATATATTATATAATTGAACGTTCCCTATATACCCCTCGTCCTGGTCTACTGACTCTCCATTTTTGTTTTTGTTCCCAACTTTGACCCTCCATAAATCCAAATTTTTATTTTGGTATTTATGGGAGCAACTGTCTTCGAAGACTCATATTGTCGTTGAATGCTCGAAATGAGGAGTAGATAGACAGCCGACAACTAAGGAAGGGTCGTTATTTATGTTACTTGTCTTGTTTTCAATGATTTTGTCTCGTTTATATATTTAACTCATTTGTTTTCGTATCTCGTGTTGTTTACTGTTGGTGACGTCCTGTACTCATATACTGGCAAATACAGATATATACATTTGCTTGTATATACAGAAAATTTTACATGCTTCCCGTTCCTGTAGCGAAATAATTATTTTATATTGTAAGATAAAATTCAAATGTACTTAAATGAACACAGTATGTGTAAGATAGAGAACGAGAGGGGGAAAAAACAGAAGACAATGTGAGAATAAGGAAATCAGATAACTAAAGTAACAGTGACGCCATAAATTTTCCTACGTCGACATATTTTCTTTGCATTTTGTTCACGTTTTATTCTCTCGTTTTTCTCTCCTTCATTCACTTTCCCTTTCTCTGTATCTACGAGCTGCATTACAAAAATCTTTAGAGGTTTTTAGCTGAAACCGTTATTACAGTGTTAGGTTTCTGTAATTTCAGAATATCATTACTATGCATCTAATAATCTGACCTGCCAGCTTTTGTAATTGCAGGTTCTAGGATATGGCTGTAACAATCCTTTGAATACACCCTTATAAACACTGCTCCACACAACTGACTAGTTTGCAGAATGCAATTGGGGCGTGAAGAAAATTTGAAAGCTCGCCGTGTAATAAAGTTTTGTATTAAACTAAACAGTAACTGAATAGAAACCAATGGAATGATTCAGATTCTTAATAATTAACTTGTTTGGAGCCGAGGATCTGTTTTCCTAAGCACAAAAGCTATGTTTCCACAGAGTGATTCAGGAAATTGACAGAATAGTTAATATGCATTTATTTATTTATCTTATACATGTTACAGTCATTTGAGTACGGCCATGCTGGAGCTCCTCCTTGAAGGATTTTAGTCGAACAAACCAACCCGAGGACTTACATTTTTAAAGACTAATTCTGTACTTATTCTATCAGTCCCTTTTACCGAACCGTTATGTAACACGGACATAAACACACACATACATACATACATGTATATATATATATATATATTTTGTTAGTCTGATGTATTTATGTTAGCAGAGAGCTTTCAAAAAATTTTGCCCGGATTGTTAATCCTTAATTTATAATTATATACACATGATGCATATATATACACATGTATGTATGTAGTTATATGTATACATTTCCGTATGACTATAAGAGAAAGAGAGAGTATGCAATAAATGGAAATTTACAAATAATGAATCCTAGGTGTTTGCAATATATTTGTATTTTAGAAAATTTCGCATGATTTAATAAGACGTTTATGACTGTTTCGATGTATCCTGCACATTGGTGATAATATTATACGCACATCGAAACAGCTATAAAGGTCTGAATATATCACGTAAAATTACACAACAATTCATGTAAATATTCCATACGTTTTTGATTGTCTGTTCTTCACTGTTTATTGATATTCGTTTATTGTTATTCTATCCATTTCACCTGCTTTTCTTTGTGTGTGTAACATACCTGAAAAAGCTGGATTTTTCAGAATTTGAATATCCTGGCATTAATCACGGTGAGTATCTATTTCGGAGTAAGCATCTTTACACCCAATGTAGAGACACACGCAACCTCATACATCATCGATTTTCTGGATTCTTTTAACCAGGTCTGTTCACCATGGTCCAAGGACTCTAAATTAAACAAATATTAAATTTACTTAAATAATTCAATCAAATACAGTTACCTATACATTAGTGTAAATTATTGAGGGACATAAGTCTTTCCGGATTATCAATGTCCAGAAAGTCGGTGTTGTACTCTGCATATGTGTGTGAGTGTATATATATGTGTGTGTGTGTGTTTTGCTAACGTCACGTCTATAGGAGCTGTAATTTGGTTACCCACGGGCTGCCTTCAACTCTTTGTATCCAAAAGTTTTTTCAGTCAAATATCCAATATTTACATTGTAGATTCATGAGCTTTAAGGTCGATCCACCATTCCAAACCAGAATTATCTTTATAGATATGTATGTGCATATAAGTATCCACACACACACTTATATATAAGTGCGTATGTTTGCATGCATGTATGTATATGCATGTATATATTCATATACATACTTTACTGTTTGTTAATTAATGAGTACCAAACATATTGCATAGTATATATCATGAAAATCAAGCCAAGAGAGGAAGAATACAGTTATACACACACAAACTCACTCACACACAAACACAAAATTTATGCAGATATTTTTCGAAGTGTATTTCCATACACATGTGGAACTTTCCTACTTCAGATCATGTTCCTATCAAGATTTATATTCATATGTATGCATGATAACTTTCTTGGGAAAATGGATATGTTTTTTTCCTTGATTCTATGTATACATATATGTTGATAACAGTGTATGTATTTGTTTATGCGCGTGTAGGAGATAGAAAGTGTGTCTGCGTACGTGGAGACAAGAAAACATATGTTTGGAAGTTTATATGCATGTGCACAGCATATAATATAAAATCCATACATGGATTTATTCATATACTCATGAGCATTACTAGAATCAAATTTATACCCGTATCATAAAAATCAACCATGCTGAAAACATCAGGTTTCTTATGTAAGAACAAGCTTCTGCATTGAATACAACAGACATTTATTCTTAAAAGCGATGTATGTATTAAAAAAAATTTCTAAATATTTTTTCCATATTTTGTACGCTTTTATTCCTTCATATCGTATATTTATTCTTTAATATTTCTACCTCGATATTGTAGCTGGGAGTAGATGTGGGTGGATATTTTCTCTCTATGTTGTTTTATCTGGCTTTGCATTAAAATGTAGCTGAGAGCATGAATACAGGTTAATATTGAAGCGATCGGCGAAGGATATTCCTGTTATTGCTACGATTACTGAATGAACTGGTATTAATGCTTAACATATCATAAGAAAAAGGCATGAACGTTACAAAATCCCATTCATTCTCCATTTGAAATAATTTTACAAAACCGTGTTGTTCTGGTTACGTAAAAGCAAATCAATACCATGTCAGAAGTCTTCAGAATTGGTTAAACATAAAACAGCAATGTTAGAAAACTATATATCTTTCACACAGACATGCGATGATAGAAGCACATCTTGGCGTTGTTACATTATAAATCTTACAAACCAATATTCTTTGAATGATCTCTGTGGAATGATTTCTCAAACACCGACGTGCGAAGAATTCTTGTCTTCATTGACCATGCCACTTAACATATAATTTCACTATCTGTACGCTCTTCCGCGTAGGAGCTGTGTGTTTCCATATACGCATATGCAAATAAGAATATATACAGAACTACATATAAAGTCTGTATGCGCATATGTTTATATATATATAGTAATATATTTATTCCCTTCAGTGGCAGCCATATGATGTAATTCTTATATAAATTTTATATTTCTATTTCGTTGCAATTTTTTTTATTCTGTTGCTACGAGTGGAAGTATATGAACATACACACGTACGTATGTATGCATATATGTACGCATATAGATAGTTATGTGTATGTATGCATTTACACACACACACACACACATATATATATGTGTACGTATGCATAGATATGTATACATATTTCATAAATATATGTGTGTGTATGTGTGTCTGTATGTCTATTTTAAAATATGTCATTATCAAAAAATATAAGAGTATATTCACCAAAACTCACACGCTATAATTGTGACCCTGATCAGTTGTCCTGGTACAACTTGTTCAACTACCAGAGTGGTTAGATTAGCTGGTATCATAAAGCGTAGATAGTACAACAGTTGCTCTGGAATTCTTAACCCGAAGTAGTCTGGGTGGGTGAATTAATGATAAGTAAATCTTAAGAGGGGCTTTTTGTTTAAAAAGTTTACATGAAAGTGTTCAAAATAGGTAGTAAAATAAATGTATTATTATAGGCTACCAACCCGATACTTCGGTGACACTCATCTTTTTTTCTTGTGAATGTATAAATAAATATGTACTCTACAAATTGTTTTCTCTAACTCTTCAGTTCAACGTTAAACTGTTTTCGTTTAAACTGCACGTAGAAACTAACATGCATGCATACATACATATGCACTACGTGTGTGTGTATATATATATATATATATATATATATATATATATATATACACGTTTATATATAAGTATACATACATATATATCTATATACAAATATTTTTCTCCAAGGACGGAGTTGAGCTTCTTGGAGATTTCATACGAGTCATCCAGAACTTTGATCACTCGGGAGACATGAAAAGAAATCAAATGATGATTGATTTTCCACACCTGCGACAGGGAATTCGCCAGATACAAGTGATAAACCACAGGATGAAACATCAAAGAATCGAAATATCTCCTGTTTATTTTGAAAGAAACCGACAACAAGGTGCAGTCTATTTATTTCGAATGATTTTCATTTATATATGTTTGGTTATATAAACCTTCAATCGATTTATATTATAACGCCACTCCTTTCTTTTATAATGTATCATGAGAAGCAATTATATTAATGATTCTAATTTAAGTTTTGAACAAGCTCTACTTCTGAAAACAGATTCTCTATACTGTCTGTCAGGCTATTAGCGGCGTGATACTTGATCCGATGCTGATACGCACGGTTCTGGAGCGACACTTTATTCGTCTGTTGCAGAGGGGTTGGTGATCGGAGACAGTAGATATCAATGCCTCGAGCAATAATGACAGCTGAGACACAGTAGAAACTGAATCCTCGTTTGAGTATTTGAAATGTCTACCTTACTAACTTAACGTATACTTGCGACACTGTACACTACGTTCTTCGTAGTTGTCTATGCTAAATGGGGAGATAAGTGGAAGCAATCTTAATTGTACAAGTTGAGACGTAATGGTTCCGATGTTGGTGGACACGAACAAGAAGACAGAAACAGTTATGTTCAAGACACTACACTTGATATTGAAATTAGTAGCGAATGATTATGGTTTCGATTTTCAGACCAGGCACTGCGTTGTGTTACAAAACTATGTATTTCATTTTACGTTGCGTCAGTCAAATCAGCTGTAATATGTTCCAGCAATATCTCGGAAGTTAACCATGAGACCGATTGGCATCTGGTTCAAGGAGTGAGGAAGTAACCTCAAACCATCACAAGCCATTGGAACCAGCTTAAAATCCGACCATATCAGTTTAGGTCTCATGGGGGACGTAACTGACAGGAACATTCTGTTGCTTCAGATCTTCTATTTGAGGTCATTAGAGACGCTGATTTCGTCATAGCAGTGCTCAAGAAGAATCTTGTGAAATCTGATGTTCTTCGTAAATGCGGTAGCATTTATTCAGAAAGGTCCGACGTATGGATGAGTGCCAGAACCATAATTCTAATTGAGATAAAAACTCTCTGCATTTAGAAAAGCGGTCTGTAAGTAATGGAGTATTTTGTACTGAAAATCGACAAACTAATATTCGCAATAACAACAATGGCTTCTGAAAGAACAAAAGATGCAAGAATACAACCCATTTGAAGAATCTCTGAAATTCTTTGGTGATAAATACTCCCATAAATACAACTTTGATGATCATAGAGGTTGAAAGTGCCGTTTAAAGTCAATTAAACACTGTGTTCTAAGCAGTTAGATAATAATAATAATAATGATGGACGTAACGTTCTATGTTAAAAAGTGTAAAACGACTCACTTCAAAAGTGAAAGTTAATTATACAGCGATATAAAACAGCTGAAGCTACTTCAGTATGAAAAGCAGACGACAGAAGCAACAAGAACAGCAGATAATTGAGCGCAGGAAGGACTCCAGTTCTGAAGAAATGAGAGTAGATAGTTTGTGAAAGTGAGTTACAAGACCAGAGGAAAAGAAAAATGCGGGTGTTTGAGTTGCAAGAGATAGTGGCAATATGACGAAAGGTGATTTTCTCTCTGAGCCTGGCAAAAATGCAATTTCATTATGGCGGCGGTCATAAAATAAATTAAATATAAGCGATGAATGGCAATATCTCTTGCGATAAAGATGACGTGTTTTTTTTGTTCACTGCTCCTGTATATGTATGTGTAAGGATACAACTATACGTGCGCGTAGACATACGTACACACACATACATATATACATATATATAAGTACGTATGTATATATTACTCTCACGAGTGGACAGACATCATTTCTGTACGTATGTATGTATGTATGTATCTACTAATCTATCTGTCTGTCTATGTAAAAAGGTAGGTCGATCGGTAGGTAAGTAGGTACGAGGCTGGGTATGTAGGTATGGCTGTATGTAAACGAGTGAGTGAAAACACGAAGCATATTTTCAATAGTTTCAATCACAGTTGACTCAGCCCCATAAGCTTTATGGCAGCTACAGAGACACAGAGGGAGAGAGAAGTAATAAAGAAGATAAACACAGTTAGGCTTGATACATATATTTACGTGGAACACATAAGATACAGAAATGTATACATACTATATGATGTGTATGTGTGTATATATATATATATATATATATATATATATAATCCTTTATATTGAACACTCAATATTTCATCTATTCAATAAGACATATTCCATATATTCAATAAGACATTCAATACTTTACTTCATAGTACCATCCATTTTTATTTTATATTATATATTCCATATTCTATATCTCACATTGGTTTTGCAGGAATATAAATAAACAGACAGTGTTGGAACTCTTTTAAAAAATATAATATATTCCTCTATACACAATCATACAAAACCCCTTTTTTTGTATTTATTTTTACTCGCATATATATATATATATATATATATATATATATTTCTACAGGGTGTGATAATTAGTTGCCATTGTATATTTTTAAATTTGTAGAGTGAGTAGAGTACCGTCTGTGAGAAAAAACAGCTCCATTACCCCAGTTCACTCTGCCAGAAATTCAGAAATCAAACATTCATTCAACATCATAGAGTTTGGAGTGATCTCACCTAAATCCCAGGCTCCTTCATTAGAATTTCAACATCAACAACAGGATATTTTTGTTTGTATGTAAGTATGTGCTAATTTGTATGTTTTATGTATGTGTTCTACAGTTGCATGTCTAGACTTGTTCATATATATTTAAATGATAAAGATCTGGTAAGTTTTACAGATTTTTACAGTTCCAGTGATGGATTGGATCTGTCGTCAAGCCTTTCTGGTTTTGAGAAGCTTAATTCCTCAAGATTGATATTTAGGCAGTGTGTCACATATCCCTGTATGTATGTATGTATGCAAACTAGTGAATGAAAAAGCTAAGCGTATATGTAGATATATTTTTAATCGAAGCTTGACTCCGCTCCACATCTTTTGTGAGCTCGTAGGAAACGTACGTTTCTTCAAGCATTTGTCGAGATTCACTCAAACTGCTATTAAATATTTATCTACACACACACACACATATATATATATATATATATATATATATATATATATATATATATATATATATATATATATATATATATATATATATATATATATATATATATATATATATATATATATATATATATATATATATATATATATATATATATATATATATATATATATGGGTGTATGTGTATGTATGTATACATACATATGCATGTACGTATTTATGTACGTATATTTATGTATGTATGTAATGCTTCCTTTTTCATCTTATTCGATTATTTGCTGTAGGTCTGCCTTTATAATAGGTTCATTAAATTGATATTTGAAATTCCTGACGTCAACGTTGTCAATAATGTTGATGACGGTGATGAAGTTTTTTGGTAATGTGATTTAATTTTTGATGTTGCTGTTGTTGTTATCTTTGTAGACATCAAATGATCGACAGCGATTCCTCTGTTATAGAGAGAGTCGATTTAAATGTTCGTGGTTAGATGTCTGGCTCCCGAATATGTCGGTTTTCTGTTAATGATGTCACTAGAACACAGCATAGTAACACACTGTAGTGCTTCAACCTATTCCTTTGAATGCTACATCTTAAACGATTGCATTTCACAACACTACACCACCTCAAACAATATCACTTCACACTCCAAGGCGTCGAACAGACAGAATCGTTAGAAACGCCGGACAAAATGCTTAGCAGCATTTCGTCCGTCGTCACGTTCTGAGTTCAAACTCCACCGTGGTCGACTTTGCTTTACATCAATTAAAATAAGTACCAGTGTAACACTGAGGTCTACGTAATCTACTTAACCCCTCCCCTGAAGTTGCTGGCCTTGTGCCAAACTTTGAAATCATTATTATTAGCAATTCGTCTGTTCAAATACCCCCTTGATTGATTTTTTTCTTTTAAGGCCGCAAGCTGGCTGAATCGATAGCACGCCGGGCGAAATGTTCAGCGGTATTTCCTATGTTGTTAGGTTCTGAGTTTCAAATTCCGCCGACGACGACTTTGCCTTTCATCGTTTCAAGGTCGATAAATTTAGTAATAGTCGAGTACTGGGGTCAATGTAATCGACCCAAATGTTAGGCTTTGTGCCTATAGTACAAAGGATTATTATTATTATTATTATTATCATCATCATTCAGGCGGCCAGCAAGAAGAATCGTGGTCATCGTCGAAAACGAAGGAACGACAAACATTTCATGCACACAGACACATGTTTATATACATCTACGTATATACTTAAGAATATGTATTTGTATTCATGTATATATGCATATAGGCTTGCATGTACGTATCCGCAACTAATTTTTAAGTAGATGTGAAGAGTAAATTCAGGGTCTATTTAGTTTTTCCTTTGCATATGTCTACTTATCTTAAACACAACACACACACACACACACACACACACACAGAGGCTCTCACACAGGGGGATGCGTAAGCACATATATAAGAATATATGTGTGAGTGTGTGTAATTTACAAATATACACATGCATATGTGTGAATATATATATATACGTGTATCTATGTATGTATGTACAGAGACGCACATACATCGGAATGTGTTTGTGTATGTCCATGTGGTGAGTGGTATACATCTGTATGTGCGTGTAGCGTATATAGCTGGTGCCAGCCACATCTATTCACCAATTCCATTACTAATGATTACCTTTTCATTGGCCATGTAGTAAAATCAATGAATTAGAAACCCCAACAGAGCAACTAAGAAAAACCTATTGACCGTCTGTATTTAGTGAAGAAGTCTTGAAATGGACCTCGCTTTGTGGTTAGCGCCATTATTTTGTAGAAAGACAGTGGAGCACGCGCAGATATATTAGATCAGACATACACAAACACAAATACACACTAGCTCCCTCAAGACCCGTCTCATATATATGTGTGTGTGTATATATACATATATATATACACACACACACTATATATATATATATATATATATATATATACTGACATGTATGTATATATGCGTGTGTGTGTATGCTTGTATGTACATATATGTATGTATGTATATATACACACAGAAATATTATTTAGTCAGCAGAGGTCAATATCTTAATTCACTGACAGCTTATCGTCCTAATTTTAATATATTCACTTCTCTCGCTCTCTTCCCCTTCTGTCTCTCTGAGTCCCGCATTCTCCCCCCTCTCTCTCTTATAGCCTGTGTATACATTTTCTTTTTCTTTAACGGTCTATTTTTTCTAGTCTACCCATACGTATGCATATGCATTGACATACGGATAGCTTCCACATCCTGCCTATATAGACATACATCCACACACATTCATACACATAGATATATTTATTAACATAGGAACACACACACACGTGTATACGTACACAGATGTATTGATAGATAAATAGATAAATAAGCACAGAGAGAGCTTGATAGACAGACAGTTATACAGATAGATACATAAAGAGAGTTTGATGGATGGATATATAGATAGATATACATATAACCTCTTATAACTACATCTTATACACATTCGTGTGTAAAACATTTTCTTGTCAAAAAGCTTTTAGAGGAAAAAATATACTAATACAAAAATGGAAGCGACGTCTGACAAGTTTTCACCGGAAGTGACAAACTCAGTGAAGTAAAGTGATGATCGAGAAGATCAATAAAAAAATATTAAATGGAACGACGATATCAGTAACGTAGTTACTATTGTTTTGTAGAACAAGAACAAGGAGGAGGAGGAGGGGAATGTTTTATATGGTGCGACCGAGACAGTCATTGGTATTGTGTCACGGACATAGGACAAAGAGTGGTGTAGAAGACACAGTGTAATGACGTCATACAACTGAGAATGTGCCACTTTTAAGAGCGGGTTTGTGGGGAAATGGCTCCTTTATTCATTGATATTGTGACCTAGACTGAGTGAGGAGAGGGAGAGAGCAATAGATTCTCTGGTGGGTAGGGGAAGTCATTCAGAGATATTGTGCCGTAGAGTAAGGGCGGAGTAGATTTATAGAGGAGATGATATGACACAGTGTTATTGAGATACGGACCAACGATCCCTAACCGCCAGGCTGCAGGCTAGAACTGAGCCATGGATCATCTTGCTGGCGGATCGCCTAGACAGAATAGACTTTTAAAATCTTATTTCTATTTATCGACTATCACAGCCTGCAGGATGCTTCTTTCATTATATATATATATATATATATATATATATATATACTTTATTTAAAAGGAGCAGCAATGTAACAAAAGACTGTTACTCGGAGTTTCAAGTTCCCGTTCATCGGACAGTTTTGTTAGTTTTAAATAAAGTATATTACTCTACCTCTCGTATTTGAGTACTCTTTTTTTCCATCCTTGTTGCACATTTACGTGCTTACTCCGGTATATATATATATATATATATATATATATACATTACATATGTAACAATTATATAAGTAATAATTAAATCATATATCATGTGCTTTATTACGCTTGTGATCCCCCACCCTGTGGAAAAATTGTCTTGCAAGAAACCGGTTCGAATAAGAAAGTGTCGGAGACCTCAGCCATGCATTGAGTAAGATACACATTGGTGGGGAGAGATGATATCATACAGTGATACTGTGTTATAGAGTTAAAGATATGAGTAGATTTATGGTGTGTGGAAAGGTGACACCATTTAGTGATATTGTGTCACAGATTCACAGAGGAGCAGAATTATGGCAGGAATTATATCAGACGGTGATAGTGCATTATAGACTGGGAGAGGATGACATTTATGGCGGAGGGTTGAACATACGGTGATAATGTGCAAAAGATTGAACTAAACTTTAAATTTTATGCGTAAAAAAAAAAAAAAAGATCGAAAGCCAAACCTTAAATATTGTTGTCGTTCACTCAGAGTGAGAAATAGGAAGAAAGAGAATAGGCGTTACAAAGAAAGACAAATATATTTGTTTAATTAGAATAACTACGAAGGAATAATTAATACTCTCAAGTTAGTAAACATTAATTAAACTACTTAATACTTCATTCTTGCTACATATTTACTCCATTAATTGGTTGTTCGTATAGTTATATATCTTGGGAAACGCCAAGCCGAATGAATTCTAACATTACGAAAGAAGGAAGTATAAACACTAACATAGAAATGTAATTACTGTACACTCTTTTAAATGGGAATTTTGTTTTTTATCAACAGCACATTTTTACAGGAAGAAAAGAACAGTAAAGCAAAGGTATAAAACATTCAATTATCGAGAAAATCTATCTCACCAAGGAGACAAGAAAAATGAAAAAATGGAGAGAATAAGCAGTAAAAGAGGGATTACAAATGCGTTACCGTGGAGAATGGCCAACCACGCTGGTTACAGAATTTATCCAATGTATGCAAATTTAGATAAACGTATAGACATGGTTTTTCTTTAACGTTTTAACGTATTCAGTTTTTTCCTGCCTGCTGAACATATTTGCCCTTCAATCAGATGTTCTGCTTTCCAGCCCCTCAAGCACCAGAGAAGTCCAAATCTTAGGTTATATACAGTATGGTCGATATTTAAGAAGTTTAAATTTGCATCATGCGCTACCAAGTAGTTATATAAATTTTTTAAACTGCGGCCGAAGTAGTCTAGTTTCTTCCTACTGAATCCATTGGTAACAATGTAAATATTATGAACTGACGTATTTCTACGAATGTATGTATGTATTTATGTATGCATGTGTGTATATATGCATGTATGTATGTCATTAGTCAGTTTTATTTCAAGATTTCTTGCCAATAGAGAAAGAATCGGTTTCTCACCGAGATCAAAAGCTCTTTCATTGGAATTTCAACAACATCAACAGGGTTTTTATGTATGCATATGTGCAGTTTTGTATGTATTGTTTTATGCACGTCTTCTCACGCATATACTTGCATATCTGGACATGCTTACATATACTTAAATGACAAACATCTGGAAAGTATTACAAATTTTTACAGTTCCAGTGAGGGCTTGGATGCGTAGTCTTCGAAATCATCTTTATGCCCTTCTGGTTTTGATAAGTTTAATTTCTTAAGATTAGTATTTAGGTGTTGTATGTATGTATTTATGCATGTATGTATGTACGTCCTATGTATGCATATAATATTCGACAAGTGTAAAAAAACTAAATTCACTGACAAATTAGAAGTGGTCGCCAAAATCAGATACTTAAGCTTCATAAGAACAAAATCTTCCGGTATTTAGTGACATTACATGGAATTGGGGGGAGGGGGGTAAGGCAGCTCTTAAATTATGCAGCCGGCATGCATTTTCAATAAACTTGAGTAAACATATCTGCATCCTATATGCTGTATAAAGTTTGTGCATACACAAAACAGACACGCACACACACACACATACGCATTGTCGAGTTTACATAGTAAAGAGGGAGTGAGAGATACATATATAAAATTATTCCATTGTCCCACATTCTCAGTCAGTTTAAAAGATATTTCTGATTATATCTACAGAAAAAAAGAAACACAATTGTTGGATTTCAGAACGAAGAAACCAATTTGGTGAAGTTCGAATAGTTTGCAACAATATCTGCCATTCCTATATTCCCCGTTCTCATTCATTTCCTCCCACCATATCTCTTTCTCTATCCTCCCTGTCCGTCTATCCCTCTAAGTCTTTTATCTCGTCTCTTTCTTTAAATTCTTCAACTTCTAAATTACAGCTTGGATATTTATCTTCGTATTTGCTTTCGTTATTAACAATTTGTGATGATCTTGTGTGTCTTGTTTTGATTCGTCATTTTATTTTCATTTTCTTTTGTTATTGTTTATTTGTCAGAAAGTCTAGGAATTAGTTTTGCGGTTTATTTAAGATAGGAGAGATCACCTGGATATGGATTTTGGTATAAACTTCAGAGGTTGCAGCAAATTCTTTCATTTCTAGGAACAGTGGAGATCAAGAAACCGAAATAGAGGAGGAGGTGGAGGAGTGGTGGTAGTAGCAGTAGGAGGAGGGGTGGCGAAGATAAAAACAGAAAAGAGAAAATATTTGCGATGGAAAATTACGAGAATAAAAGACAACAAACGAGATGAGATAAGATAAGCTCTATCTTATTCGTTCACTTCTTATATCTAGGATGCTTTATAGGAATGTATTTTGATTTATACGCAAATATCACAGGCCTGGCTGTATGGTTAAGCAGATCGTTTTGCTGTTATGCGGTTTCAGGTTCAGTCCCGCTGCGCGGTACCTTGGGCAAGGATCTTTTGCTATAGTCTCTAACCGACAACTGGAGGAACGGGAAATGAAGTAACTTGTTCAAGAACCCAATGCGCAGCCGCTCTGGGAACGCATATTCTTGCGTTGAACACCCTAACCATCAGGCTACGCGCATTCACATTTTATAAATAAGCAAAAGAAATCATTGATTTATGATAGAAATGTTCAGCTCCAGAAAACTTCTGACTACGCCATATTGATTATATGTAATAGAAAGCAAAACAAAACTTACAAGATTTCTTAAAATTTTGTCCTATTCTTAGAACGATAAGAAATAATAAGTGAAGTGAGGGAAGATATCAAAGAAAAATTAATTTTTCGAGACATCGACAACAATAAAAATCAACAAAAACACACATAAACAATATCGAAAAGAAACAAAAATAAAAATAAAGACGTCAACCAGATTTTAATTTATAAAATTAATAAATAAAGATATATGATGGAACAGAGAGAGATGAAGAAAAGCAATGACTGAAAGTAAAACATAACGGTTCCATGAACAGAGAAGTTTATTACAGTTTAATTTATCTATATTAATTGTTAGATAAGAAGGAATCGACGTGGTTGTAGCTCTGTCAGCTTTCCTATCACTGATATTCCAAAATTGAAATTTGCAATGACGTGTAGTTGTTGATGCTTATTTTTCTTTTATTTTTGTGTTCTGTTGGTGGTATAACCGAATATACCCAAGTAAATCATTGAAAGACTCTCATACGTTATGCACAGAGTTCGTATTCTTTCAATAGTGTAGCAATATATCCATGACGAAGACACTTTAACTTCGTAACAACAACAACACAAAGTCTACCAAGTTAATGTAGACACTATATCCTCTATCTCCGATCGCATAGTTTAGATACGTATTCGTATAAGAAATCTAGTTACTTTCAGTGCTGGCTCAGAACTCTACAGAAAATCTGTAGAGATAAAAATGAGAACATGGAACTGCTAACACGAAAGTAAGACAATATTGATAAGAATCTTTTAATAAACTTCGTTGTATATTATGGTTGCCAAACGAAATACTGTGTACATACTAGTAGTTAACACATACGATAGTAAGACAGTTCATTTGTGTTGGTAGCAACAACTGCAGCAGAATTGTAATAGTTTGTTTAGTTTTACACCTTGCCTGACAGTGTTTAAATGTTATTTCTTGTTTGACCTCTCCATACTCAAAGCTGTCAACTTGAATCTTCGGAAACTATCATTTTTAACAACCAGTTCTTGGTGTTGTTTTCTGACGCTGGTTGAGAGCGGGACGCGAGGAGAGGTGGTGATGTAGTCAAATGGGAGTAGAACACTGAAAAGTGGTGTGACGCCTGGTTCCGTTCTAAACTTGAAGTGACTTGACAAAAGGTGTTCCAGGCCTGACCATTCCAACTTTTAGTTAGATATTTTGTATCTAGAACGTAATGTGCCACTCTCGTTTTACTATAATAATATATTGTTTGAATGAGATATGACTACTATATTTTGTAGGTCAAATATTCATGTAGGGGCTAACTTGTTGGTTGATGTTTTTTATGTTATACAAGATTATGAACGTTGTTTATGCATCTAACCTCGTTTATCAATGATACAAGCATTGCTGATCCGAGATAACACAATGCACTCAAGTGCGAGCTGTGTTACGTTTATCACGAATTGATCTGTGATAACCCAGGTTGGCAATCAGTCAAAGATTCTGCTTGGAATCCGTGCTTGTCCGAGGGAAAATTTACAATACTTAGTACAAATTGGTGTCTTAAAACGAAATCTATATTGTTTATTTCTTTTCTATTATTCAATTAACATATTTTATTTAACATTTTTTTAACTGCTTTGGTGGGGGTGAGACAAAACAACTATGATTAAAGAGGATAGACGTATTTAACTAAGTAAAAATTTCTTTAAGTTAAATGAAATAAATTTGACAAAATGCGAATTTTACTTTTTACAGAAAGGAATCTATAACGCGAAACCGTGTCCCAATATCGACAAGGTGATTATCTCCGAGTCTTCATTATTCAGCGCCAAACTCATGAATAATCCCTCACAGGTGAAGAAAGTGAAAAGAAAAGAGAAAAGTGGGTTAGCAAGAAGAAATAAGGATTTTGAATAACGTTTTTGATCTGCCGTTGTTTTAGATCTTGCTTCTGTGTTCTGAAGCATAAATAGATTGGAAATGTTAGAATAGTCTCTCGGTGAGCGGAATTAAGTCTACTGGAAGAAAGTGTTATCAGTTTCTCAACGAGGAATTCGCATCAAACCTGATCATCGAAATGATCACCAAGATTTAAATTAAGATTTAGGACCTGTATTACCGAGCCAAATCGGATTAGAAGGAAATAAAGTTTGTGAACAATGAAAATGTGCAGAAGTCACGTATTAATGATATAACGGAGACAGGAAGAGTTAAAATCTTTAAATGATTATATAGTAGGATAACTGTAGGATCTTGATATGACGATCTTACGGTCACTTATTTAATTCTGGAAACATATATTGCATATGAATTTGCCGACAGTGTCTTTGATATTGATCAATATTTTTGACTTACACATTCTTTCCAAAAATATATTAGTTGTAATGAGCAACTGGAGAATTTTGTTGCATGTAAAGTTTGTGTAATTGATTTAGTTCTGTAATTTTATGTGAATTTAACTGAATCCTGAATTAATTCATGATTATTGTCTGAGATAGAATTACAATTGAAAGTCTATGTTGCTCAAAGATAAACAATATTACAACGATTAGCCACAGTAGTTATAACAGCGATTAATCAATATTCTATAAGAAGAATAAATGTATTTATTCAGTATCTTTTAGCGGATAAGGCCAAGCTGTACCCTAATCAACATAGTCATGGCAGATATGTATAATATGCCTCTGACTACGAGGAGCACATCCTCTTTACAACAGGCCTCTTTTTACTCCGGCTAGGAGTCGAAACCACCCTCCTCGCATGAGTAGCAAGCTACTGAAGCGGTGGAGCCCGTTTAGTTGGCGACCACCCGACCATGTCCCAATCCAACTAGTACTGATTAAGAACACAATGCGTCCCCCAGTCCAGGAATTGAAATCGAAATCTTACGATCATTGAGTCCAACACCCTAACCACTAAGCCACGTGCCACACACACACATATATGTTCTGTTTGTTTTTCTTACGAATATCTACTGCGCACTCTTGCAGATATTACAAGTGAGGAGACGCTTCGCCCCAATTGCTGTGTAACCGAAGATTCCTTCTATGGCCTCGATCTCAGAAATTATCGCTCCAAGCAATTTACACTTTAGAACTAAACCCCTCGTCTAATACTCTTTCGTTCAGACCTGCATATATATCTGGAGATTTCCTCAGATACTTTTCATGATTCTCCGGGTACTTAATGTCGAAGAATTCATTTTGGAGATTATCCTTCGAGAATCTACATATGTTGATTAAGTACTATGGATAAAATGTTTTTTCTTTCTTTTTTTTTTTTAAATACACGATAATCAATGATAGTTAGGGCAGGGTTTTATTCCGTCTCGTAAAAGAAAATCTGAACAGTAAAATATCTTGAATTAAATATATGACTAAGAGATTGAAGTTGAAGTCTTATAACAAAGGTACGATGTGGTTGAAAGCAAAATATATATAAAATAAAAATTGTGTTAGAAAAATAAAAACTGGTACGAAATGTTATCTTGATAGAAAGCTTTCTTAGGATAATATCAAATATTAGTTTAAAATTATGTAGGATATTTTACTTTTGGGAAGAATATTGAAAATGGCTGTTTGTTTTGATGCTGTCAATATATTATAGAAGTTAAGTAACTCAGCATCCACGGATTTTCAAAGAAATCATCGTTATGTTGACCAAGCACTTAATGCTTGAATGTATTAATACTTGGAACCACTTAAGTAATAAAGATGCACAACAAAGTTAACAGAATATGTCAATATAAAATATCAGATTTTCAGAAATAAGAGTCTTTTGATGGAAGATGCATTAATAAGTGTTCAGTCATTCACTAATCCGTTGCAGCATTTGGCCAAATAGGAAAATGCAAATCAATATACTGTGTGAATAGGTTAAACTTCAAATCTAACATAATCGAGAGATTTTATTGAAAGAAAACAGATGCCCCCTTGGGGCACAGTCGAATAGAAGAAATGCAGAAAGAATCTGTTACTTTTTATGTTCTTAAAGATTCTCTATGTTATTTTAAAATTATCTCTCAACCAATTTTCCGAAGATTTGATATTCATTTAATCTTTGGAGGAGGGTTAATTGACATTTAGTGTTGGAGATGTAAAAGGGTAAATTGTTGCACCTTTTGCGTCATGTGTTCGAATCCTGCTCAGGTCACATTTGACACTCGTCTTTCAGTGTTCGACGAAGTATCTTCCATCTCTCTATAATTATCTGACCTTCTACCTATGTTATAAATAATTATTATCATTATTATTATTATTATTAAAGGCATCGAGCTGGTACAACAGTTAGTATGCTGGCAAAAAACACTTAGCGGCATTTCGTCCGGTTTTACGTTCTGAACCCGAATTCCGACGAGGTTGACTTTCTTATATATATATATATATATATATATACTCGGGGTTGATAAAATAACTACCAGTTGTATATATATATATATATATATACACATGTAAATATATATATATTTGAGGGAATTTGAACTTAGAACGTAAAATCGGTCAAAATACCGCTGACAGTTCTGCCAACTCGCTGCCTTAAACCGATTTAAGATATTAGTTTCAAATTTTGGTACAAAGCTAGCAATTTCTTGATAGGGGATACGTCGATTATATCAACTCGACTGACGATGTAAAGTAAGTTCAACCTCAGCTGAATTGGAACTCAGAACATACAAACGGACGAAATGCAGGTAAGTAATTTCATCCGGTGTGCTAACAGTTCTGACAATTTGTCTGCCAACTTGAATTGTATTAGTATATTAAAAAACAAAAAGAAGACCATGTGTATCAAAGAATGTCATTCCTCTCACGAAATGAACCCAGATCAAGAAATCAATAAGCAATTACTTTTACCGAATCCAGCATCTTATTCTATAGGTCATGTTTAATTTTGACATTAAACTAAGAAATCGAATCACGATATACATCTCTCTCAGACTGCTAAAGACATCAACAGATGTGTTAAGTGGGTAATGTTCTGCATATACATTGCATGACGGGCAAATTTCTGCGTGATAAACCAATTTTTCTGTTATTATGACTTAACACGTGTCGTAAAAAATAAAATGACATCTTTATCACTGTAAGATAAGAAAGGAAGATTGGATTTCTTCCCAAGAATCTTTATACAAATATTTCTTCTGCAGTTATTAATATGGCAATCTTGACTAAATTTTCAGTTGATTTTCGATTATCTAATGTGTTTCTGCCATCTTTCATTCTTTGTTGGAAAATGTCCAGGAATCATACCAAAATATAAATATTCAGATAAATAATTCAAATAAATGGTATAAAAATAATGAAATATAAACAGTGTGGATGGCATAAAACGAAAACATTTTTTTCTTCTATTTTCATATATTTATGTTTCAAAATTCAGGTCGAAAACTCTGGGTTTTTCAGAATTGGGAAAGCATCAAAGAAATGATACCTTACAATATTCAGGTATGTTATTTTTATAATTTTACTTATTTTAGTCATTGTACTGCTGCCATGCTAGGGTGTAGTCTTGAAGGGTTTTAGTCGAACAAATCTATACCGGTAAGTAATACGTTTTTAAATATCCTACTTACACTATCAGTTTCTTTTGTCAAACCACTAGGTTACAGGGTCGAAAACAAACTCAAACGCACACACACACATTATATATATATATATATATATATATATATATATATATATGTAAGTTTATGTATCTCAGTATCTATCTATAAATATGTGTGTGTGTGTGTGTGTGTGTGTGTGTGTGTGTGTGTATAGAAGAAGAGCTTTGCTCGAAACGTTAAACCACCTTTCTTTCCTTCCCTGGGCGTCTGCTAATACTTTACATGTACCACGTCCTCGCATTATTGTTTTTGTGTTTGTTCTTCGTTTGTGGGATACATATATATATATATATATATATATATATATATATATATCATAAAGGGTAAAAATCAGCGGGGAAATAAAAACTTCAGAGGTAGATTTCACAAATAATTTATAATCATACACATAATTATAACAAGGGACCGGCTATGTGCCTCACCCCACCACTGAAAAATAGACGCCAAAAGACACTATTACCACCAGAAATTCTCCGAGAATAATACACCACATAATAAGTTAGCAAAAGAAAGAAAATGAATTAAAACTTTCGAAAAACCGCGTAGAAGATCCTGTTTACAGCTTATAGATAGATAGATAGATAGATAGATAAACGCTGTGCAGTAATCATGTCTGCACTGCGGACTATGATCGTAAGAAACGTGTGATTTGCGGAAGCGCGAGTAGTGATGCATTAAAATATTTGTAAATTCCATCCTCGGATTATTACTATGATTATATTTATTCTACATTATACCGGCATAGCTCGGTAAAACCCCATAAAAATAAACTTCTATTGCAAGTTGGTGTCATTAGGCTGTAGCCGACATAATAAAACAGGCGCTTTTATATACGTACTTAAAAACGTTTCCCGTAAACTTACTTAAAGGATATATACACACACACACACACACACACACACGTCTTTACGGTATAATCATTATGGATAGAATATTGATTATAGATTAAATGTTTTATTCATTCTGTTTTATCTTTAAGTACTTTATACTAAATGGACAGACATAGCGTCTTTTGAACCTGACTCCACCTGGAAAACATGTGTGTGTAAAAATATGTGTTTATGTATCTTACTCTCTCTCTCTCGCTATATATATATATATATATATAATTATAAATATATAGGGATCAGCATGAGATTGTTTCACCAACATACTGAAAATTTAGAAATAGCAGTCAAAGAACTACTAATTCTAAACTACAATTTTGTCTCTAACGGATGGCGATATTTACGGCACACATAGAACAAAAACAGAAGAGAAAACAAAAGCAAACTTGCCTTTAGTTAATCATGTACGACGTTTCGTGATTAAGAATATAAAAACTACTCTTCTCCACTCTTCAGCATGATGTACAGATAAATCTGAAAATGCCCATATACTCATGGGTATTTGACCATGCGACATCAAAATCACATAAGGAAAGGCATTCACAAATTTATCGGCTAGTGCGTTCCCCATTTCTCCCCAAGAATTTATCCCATGTGCGCCACAAATTTTATTAACTAATTGGCAATCCCCTGCCCTATATCTATATATATACACTCACACACACATCATAAATCCGAAAGAGAAGCACACTCCAAATTATAGAGTAGTAGATTATTTAGATAAAAATAGTTATGGCCGGTCTATGAGGTTCAACTCGAAACCCTGATTAACCTCATAGATCTGCCATAACTACATTTACCTAAAAGTATATGTGTGTGTGCGCGTGTGCGTGTGCGTGTGCGTGTGTGTGTGTATTGGGGATGCTAATCTGCCAATTATGTGTGTGTATATATATATGTATGAGTGTACATATATCAGTGGCGGCGTGGACAGGAGAGGCTGGTATGCATTAGCGACTGCTGATCTTCCATAAACAAACTTGCCCGGACTTGTGCCTGAGAGGGGAACTTTCTAGATGCAAAGCTATTGGCAGTCATGACCAAAAGAGGTCTTTACCCTTTAAATTTCAAATCTAAAGGGTTAACATGATTGCGAATTAGTTTTGTTAGATTTCCTCTCGTTTTCTTATGATTTGCTATATTTCTTTCGAAAATTATGTACCGACTTTTCCCCCCATAATTTACACATTTCGATATTCTGCTCTATAATTTAGATATATATGTTTAGAGGACATCCGTTTCTCTTATGTTTGTGACAGAGTCACATACGGATAATTATTTGACTATCTCTACGTATACAAATATACGATATTTTGTTTCCATTATATCTTCATGTTGAAATCTTTGTTTGTATATTACCACATGCATATACGTGTATTTGCTGTATTCATATATGTATATTTAATATATATTTATATGCACATAGCACATACAATCGTGTGCGTACGTACATATAAAACATGCACCTATATCTAAACTGTACACATATTTACACACGTGTGTTTGTGTACGTATGTATACATACATATGTACGTTATATATATATAACGATGAATATATATTTATTTACACAGTGTAGGCGTTATAAGCTGTAGGTTAATTACATCATATATACATTTTACACACACACAAACGTTTATGTATTTCTTTATATATATATATATATATATATATATATATATATCGCCAGAAGTGACACGCTGTATAATTTAATTGGACAGTTTAGAAACGAAATCTGTCAAGTCAAAAACTATTGATTTATAAATAGAGTTCGTGTTAAATGTCAGCTCGTCTATCATCTTAAACGTAGTTGTAACGATCAACCCGATATTATCACTTTAATTTTACCCTCCATTACGCTTATGACTCAGCATGTGCTCCACTATGGGCTCCACATGCTATGTTAACCACTAAGGATACTCATTAGGAACTTCGGGATAAGTTACTGCCACTGGCCTAGATATTGTCTTGGTGAAATCTATAGTATATAGCTGTGTTTCTCAACCATTTTTTCCCTATGGACCGTTTTAATTCCCATTTTACCTGCATTAACACTTCTCTCTCCCGTTTTTCTCTCAACGTCTTTTGCTCTGGCTCCTTGCCTCTTCATTTTACTAACCACGTGATGTATTAGGCCGTATTGCAGTGGTTCCCAAATGTGGTTCTCAATCCTAAAGTCTTCCAAATTGTTGGCACAAGGGCAAAAATTTTACGGGGTGTGGGTAATCGATTATATCAACCCCAGTATTTAGCTGGTACTTTATTTTATCATGCAGGAAAGGACAGATGACATCCGTGGGATTCGATATCAGCACGTAAAGAGGCGGAAGAAATAAGTTAAATATTTTGTCCGGTGTACCGACGATTCTACCAGCTCGCTACCAAAATAAAATTTAAAGTGGAGAAGAAAAAGAAAAAAGATCTACAAAACAACAACAACAACAATAATAATAATAATTATCACCATCATCTTTGTCGTCATCATCATCTCCCATGAGACGGGATTTCACTTCAGTTCATTAAATTTATAGTTCTTTTGACTCACCCCTATGAATATAGTATATAGACACTCAATTTAGAGTGAAATATCCAGAAGAAAGTTTCCTTTTGCATTCCTTCACCTCTACACTTCCTGTGTCCACATTATTATCCTCCCCTCCTCTTCTTTTTCCTCCTCAATATCATCCTCATCAATAACATTATTATTGGAGTTATTATTGAGAGCAGTGCATGCGATCAAAGTGACACTGAGGTACAAATATGCGAAGCCCAATATATCCTCTTACTACTAATACTACTATTATTATTATTATTGCTGTTGTTGATATTGGAATTATTGTTATTATGTCCTCATTCCTCTCTCTCCAACAATAACATCTTCCATATGATGGATTAGCGCTGACTTCTTTCCGATTCCAATCTATTGTACAACGGAATTTTCTTTCAGAAGTACATATATATATATATATATATATATATATATATATATATATATATATAGGGTGTATGTGAGTGTGTGTGTGTGTGTGTGTGTGTGTGTGTGTGTGTGTGTGTATACTTATATATATAGCTATGTGTGTTTCTATATATTTTCGAGTGAATGTATGTATAAGGGTGTGTTTACGTATATACACTTATCAATGTAGATATACTCATAAATACGTGCATGCATTCATTCATTCATACATGAGCAGGGACACTCAAATATGGGAATATCTTGGATAATTGTGAAAGCACTTTACTTCAATCCTGCAGTAATTATTCAGCCACATTCAATTTCGACTTAGAACGTTTAATCATCTATCATTCGATCGCTATCAATTTCCTGGTCAAACAATTCTAATATCTCTTTCTATTCACAGGCAATTCATCCCATTAGTCGTCATCATCATGATGGTGATCATCGTCATCATCACCAGCAACAGCACCTGCCCCTCGATATTACTACTGAGTCGTGAGTTGCAAAAAATATTGTACAATGCTTTGTTGTGTCGAGTTGAAATTGCAAAGATTATGGTTGGACGCCCTAAAACTTCTGTCTTCCATTATTTATTGGTATATTTCTTATCCATCTTCCAAACAAGTCAAAAATTGGTTTCGGAATGATATAAGCTTGAATTCTAAAGAACAAGCAAAATATTCCACATGGCATAATCATAGAGCCGGTTACCGGCTTTCCAAACACACTCATATATATGTATCTTCCAACGGTCGTATTGCGTCACTACTTGATATCCTGTTGAATATATATATATATATATATATATATATATCCCAATTGGGGGGAATTGAGTAGGTAAACTACGTCAATAAACTGTTATTGTTCCTGAAAGTTGTTTTTTCTGCCTACTACAGTCTACTCAAAGCTTACTAATTTCCTCAGATCCGGAAAAATCAACAGCGTACCTTTAATTCATATATTTTGTAGATATGTAGAAATATTATAAAAGGAATATAACAATATAAATTATTTCAAATTTTGGCACAAGGCCAGCAATTTCGCGGGAGTAGGTTGATTACATCAGCCTCTGTTATCAACTGGTACTTATTTTATTGGTCTCCGGAAGAGTGAAAGGCAAAGTTGACCACTGTCGTATTTGAACTCAGAACGGAAAAGACGGACGAAGTACCGCTAAGCAATTTGTATGACGTGCTACTAATTCAGGCAGCTCACCGCCTTACTTCTGTAGCCTTTACTTGTTTCTGTGATTAGACTACGGCCTTGCTGGAGCACTGCATTGATGGATTATTTTACTCGAATGAATCGAACCCAGTGCTAATTTTTTTAAACATGGCACTTATTCTATCGGTCGATTTTGTCAAACCAATATATTACGTGGACAAACACAAACACCGGTTTCAAACGGTAGCGGAGGGAAACACAAAGATAGATAAACACACACACGTAGATATATATACAATGACGGGCTTCTTTCAGTTTCCGTCTGCTAAATCCACATACAAGGTGTTGGTCGGCCCAAAGCAATAGTAGAAGACACTGGCACAAGATGACAAGCAGAGGAACTGAACCTGGAACCATATAGTTGGGAAGCAAGCTTCTTGCCACACTGCCCTCTTGATAATTTTGGTGCAACGCCATCAATTTGGCGGGAGGGGGAAATCGATTGTATCGATCCCGTTAATTTACTGCTACTTATTTCATGAAGCCCGAAAGGATGAAAGACAAAGTCGACCCCGATGGCATTTGAACTCAGAACATAAAAACTGAAGAAAGAAATCTAGTCATCCTAACGATTCTACCAGCTCGCCCCCTTAATCTTAATATAATTACCGCATATTTGTTGTTGTTAAAAAATTTATATTAGTTAAGCGTTTTATTTTAATATATGTAAATCATATATTAATCATAGCACCGACTACTTACAGAGACGTTGTGTATTAGGTTGATGTACATCTGTCTCATCAGCCTTTTCCCACCGTCATTTCAATACACATAAATACACACAAACATACTCAGATAAATATACATATGTATAGATCTATCTATGTGTATATATATATATATATATACACACGCACACATACTCGTGCACATAAATATATATATATATATATATACACATGTATACACACACTCATACTTATACACAAATACATAGACACACATACTCGTAAATATATATGCGTGTTTGCGTATGAATGTAATGTGCGTGTTTGTGTATGTGTAATGATTGTGAGGTGTGTATGTGTTGGGGGGGGGGGACTTGTTCATGTGCAGATATGCGTCTCTTTGTGTATGTCTGCATAATCAGTAACATTTATTTCAAAGATAAGCGATAAAAAAATCCCACAAATACTTCAATTGTATTGCTTCTCAAACTACACCAATTAATTTAATTCCACCATTTATATTTTTTGCTATGTATTTAAATTTTTTAATTTTGTTTACTCATATTTACAAAATACGATTGGTGAAATTTAAATAACAATGTCACCAAATAATTTTACTTTGATGGAAATAGCGATCTTAATATCCGCTGCTAATTATTGTAAAATATTTGCATGACAACTCTTTGAATAAAATGGCTACAATGACATCTGAACTTACTCAGTTTTTAATTCATAGTGTCGTCATATTTTCTTCATTCATTGTCTCATATTAGAAATTCTTATTTTCCATCTGCTGATCTCTAGTTTTTTTTTTTTTTTCACCAAATATTTTAAATATATGCTTTTCGAGTTCTACGGTCACAGTCTTCAGGATTTAGCTCCTGCGCGTAATGGGGTTTCCGCGGGCGAAAATTCTTTATGCAACACCGTACGTATTGTTTGTCTTGTTAGTGCACTTTCATGAGCTGGTTGACGTGTTGACTTCTGTGGGCTGCGATTAAACATTTCCTGCACTGTTGCCACGTTCTCCGCTGATCGGGATGTAGTTGGACGGCCACTTCTTGCATCGTTCACAGAGCCCGTGATCATTAGCTTTGCATGACAACTGTTCATTGTCTCCGGGCGTAGTGTTGCATGTTTAACTTTCCATGCACGCCTCCAAGCAAAACAATGCAATTCCACACTTCATAGTGTACTGCTATCTAAGCTCGCTCCAGCACAGTCAAGGAACCGGCCATTTGGAAAATAAGAAATAGAAAATAAGAAATTCCCATTACTGTTGTCTGTTTAAAAAAAATATATTTCTCATAACTTCAGTGGTACTAAAAATTCAATAAACAATTCCTAATGCCTATATATATATATATTCTCTGTAAGCCTAGGACTTATTCTATCGGTTGCTTTCGAGGAGCCGCTAAGTTACGAGGACATAAACACACCAGCATCGGTGGTCAAATGATGTTGGGGAGACAAACACAGACACACAAACATATATACACACACACATATATATATATATATATATATATATATATATATATATATAATCACATTGATATATCTATATATAGAGACAAGAGAAACATACAGATATGCAAATATATATATGCATTTATGTGTGTGTGATGTGCATGTGTGTGGGGGTGCATAAATAAATATAAAAATTGAATATCAAATAGTTTGGGTAAATATTTTGATAAATATCAGAAGCAATGTGCTAAGGTTATATCAGACGTCACTTGTTTGAAAACTGATCGATGTCTTATAAATATTATCATCATGATTATTATTATTATTATCATTATTATTACAGAGATCATTTTCTTTTTCTTCGTTTTCGGTATTTTTGTCTCAAACGTAGATCCCATTTACGAGGATGTGACAATGAAAACATCAATTTGATAAGTCTAAAATGCTTGGGAAACGAAAATCAATTTTGAAACGTAATGTTGTTGTGTGTGATTCACTGGTATATACACAGACACACGATATATATTGATAAATATTTATATGCATGTATATATATACATACATATATACATATATATATATATATGTAAATGTGTATGTATGTATATATATATATATATATACATACATACGAATATTTACCAATATATATGGTGTGTCTGTATATATACACACATGTAAATCTATTATGTGAACATATTCATATAATTATATGTAGCGAAGTAAACAGATCGTGTATGGTAATTTCCTCAGTCGAAGCCTATAGTTATGTCCTGGTTAAATACAATCAGAAGATATTGGTAAGAGAGACACGAAATGTGTTTATGTTAATTACATACAGACAGAGTAGAGTTGTCAACCAGATAACGATGATTCGTTTTAATACATGTCGACATATTGGTGATAAAGTTGTAGCTGAAGTGATTTTCTCATATTCTAACATAATATGGGAATATTTTCGAAATGTTTACTCAAAACATACCGTCTATTTACACTTGTTAACATTGCCATTGTTTTATCCTAAGTAAGCCACGATCAACCACACTTATGAGGAATGCTGTGTAGGCGCAAGGCGTGGTTGTGTTCTAAGAAGCTTGCTTTTCAACAACATATTTCTGGGTTCAGTGCCACTGCGTGACACCTTAGGTAAAATATAAATGAAAATTCAGTAGGGTACCCAAATACCACTTGCTATAAACCTATGTTAGAGACGGAAATGGAATATACGAGCAACTTTATTGCTTACAAGAATCGTTTCGATCCATCCTGCATCAATACCTCATGCATCGGATATTGTACCACTGGTTGTTGCGGTGCATCCCTCGTTGCAGAAGTGCCTCGTCTGGTGATCGTATAAGAGGTACCTCGTTAAATAAATCCTGTTTCGCTCTGTTCTATAATAGCGTGCTGTTAGTGACCCCACCCTACCATATATATATATATATATATATATATTCAGTGAGATATTATAATAGAAAATTACTATATTATGAGACATTAAATAAATTATAATATAGGTGGCTATAGCAATTAAAACTAAAAAGGCAAAATTCATAAATGAGGGTGCAAAATAGCACCAGATATTCCTAGAAATAAGAGCTAAAAAAATATAACTCGCATAGCCACACAAAATCACCAACCTCGTTACATGCTCAGAGACAGCGTGCGGCAAGCCACATCTTTCTTCAATGAGATAAATTCAGAGAATAAAGTAGTTTCATAAAACACTCGCGTGATTCCGAAATTTAACCAACATGGTCTCCTCATGGTTTCTACAATTTACTCCGGTTTAAAGATAGCATAAGTACCACCAGACCTATAGTAAACGCTCATAAGATCTGGCGTCGACTCGTCCGACTCAGTCCTACAAGCTGGAGCAACAATATGGCTGCAGTCCAATGACTTCAATAAGTAAAAGATAAGAGATATCATACTTGATGTAAGATAAACGAAGAAACTATTATTAAATGAAATTCTAAGTTTTATTCGATTACATATACGACCCAACTCTTGGATGGTAAGATGTGAGGCAGCCGTGATCGCTGGGTGTTTTTCCAAATATTGATTTGACCCGAAGTTCAAATGCTTTTGACACTGTAACCCTTTATATATTAACGTTAGCTATGTTGACAACATTAGTAAATAATATGTAGATACACGATAACATATTGGCAGACACGATAACTTATTGGCAGACATTATTTTCATCAGCTGTTGGGCGACGTGCTAGAAGAATCGTTTCTAACGCCAGACAAAAAGGTTTGTGCCAGTGGTGGTGGTAGTGGTGGCAGTGGCAGCGCTGATGCTTGTGGTAGTGTGCGGCGGCGGTAGTGGTAGTGGTGGCTTTGATTGTGGTTCTGGTGGTAGTGATGGTTGTACTTGTGGTGGTGGTGGTGGTGGTGGTGTGCAGAGGCGGCGGCGGTAAGTGGTAGTGATGGTGCTTGTGACGGTTGCGGTGATAGCAGTAGTGATGGTGATGGTGGTGTGCATCTCCCAAGGAAGAACCTCCAAAGAATTGACATAGATGAATGGAAAGATGTCAGGAAGTGATTCACAGATCATGTCTAGCGCTCGACCTTGTGCTCTCCAACATGCACTGGTTTTGCTGAAGAAGAACGTAGTGCAGACGCACGAACACGCTTTTGTTTCTTGCACAATCCAGTTTATTCTTTCGTGCCTCTAGAACCTGACACGTGAACATAACGGAAGCAGATATTATTGCATGTTGTCCGTAGAGAACTAAGGTCAGCTTTATCTTTCATTCCTTTGGAGATTAAGTAGATATGTACCAGGCATTTTCTGGTGCCGATTTAATGTAAAATTTCTCCGCTTGACATGATTGATAACTACATGCCAAATTGAGATCATTACTATTATTGCTATTATTATTATTATTATTAAGGTGGTGTGCTGGAAGAATCGTTGGCCGAAAAGCTTAGCGATATTTCGCCCGTCGCTACATTGTGAGTTCAAATTCCACTGAGGTTGATTTTGCCCTTCATCCTTTCGGGGTTGATAAATTAAGTAGCAGTTACGAACTGAGGTCGATGTAATTGACTTATTTGTACCCTTAGAATTTCAGGCACTTTGCCTATAGTAGAAAGGATTATTATTATTATTGTTGTTGTTGTTGTTGTTGTTGTTGTTGTTGTTGTTGTTGTTGTTGTTGTTGTTGTTGTTGTTGTTGGTAGTAGTAGTAGTAAAGACGGTATCTGCTGTAGTGAAAAATATGCTTACATTTATTTGTTACTTAGCCTACATTATTATAGCTGAGAGAGTGTGAGCCCCAGGGAAATATAGCCTAACAATCTACTGTTCCATTTAGTGAGCTTTTGAAATATTTCTTCCATTGAAGATAAGAAAAACAAAATAGGAAATCAAAAAAGAAAATCAATCTATTGATAAATTGATGATAAATAACAAGGACTTTGGGTTTTTGGTGCAATGTTAAATATTTTATTTGCCATTAGAAATGAAGAAGAGGAGGAGGAGGAGGAGGAAAAGATGAAAAAGAAGAAACAGAAGAAGAAGAAAAGGAAAAAGAAAAAGAATAAGAAAAAGAAGAGGGTAAGAAAGGGGACGTGTGGAGGAAAGAAGAAAAGGGAAGGAAGAAAGAAAAAATGAAATAAAGAACGAAAGAAAGAAAGAAAGAAATAAAGAAAGAACGACCGAGCGAAATGAAGAAAGAAAGGAAGAAAGAGTTGTGCGCTGTTGTTGTAAAAGAATCTCTTGTGGAAAGGAATATAACAGAACGGGAATGAAAGAATAAAGGAATGAATAGAATGCTTAAGAGAATCGTTGAGGAATTCAATTAGTATCTGGTGGAGTTAAATTTATTTGATTATAAAATGTATGTTAGATAATAAATGATGAATAATAATCGACTGACCCGAGGGAGTCACACAGATGGAGAAACTCACGGTGATGGTTCTCATAAACAAAGTTTCTTGTCCTAATTATAAACCGCAATTGCCCTCAACACCGCAAAAGGAAAATAGCTGAAAGCCACAACATAATGTTTGTTTCTACAAACAACCGATAATGCAATACAGAGGATGGGCAATTGTTGCTGGTGATTTGCTGTTGTTCATGTTGTTGTGTTGCTGCCGTTGTTGTTGTTGTTAGTGGTGGTGTTAGTGGTACTGTGACTGTTGTTGTTACTGTTGCTGCTGCGGTTTTTAACCCAAATCTGCCCCTGGCTGAACAAATCTAAGCTCAAATTTACTTCGCTCGTGTCTATGACGTCATTTTTTTACGGAATGTTATTTGAAGTAATTTATGGCGTCATTGAACGCATGTGGCCGAGGAGTTAAGGGTATTCCGGTCACAATAGCAAGTTGGTGGTTTCGATTCCCGGACCGGGCGATGCTTTGTACACTTGAGCAAAATAATTCATTTCACGTTACTCCAGTTCACTATACTGCAAACGGGTAAACCACGCGACCGACCGGCGATCCATTCAGGGAGAATGTCATGGTCTCGATCACTTACATGGCATTGACCCCGAGTAATGTCCTCCATAGGACCATCATGGTTGCCTTTTCTCTGGTTCTGAATGTTCTCAGGATTCATCCAGCCAGTCGTCTGCACTTTGTCGCCATCCTGGTAATGTGCACTTGGAAAGAAGTATCATCACTCATGTCAATACCCAGGTCCCTCACTAATTTAGGCTCTGGGACAGTAATTCCCTGTGAAATATTTTGTTGGGTTTATGTCAGTCACCTTGAGTTTCGCTTGTGGCTGCACTGGGTTGTGAGGCAAAGGACAACCCCCAAAATGGTAGAACTTGTACATCCATATATAGAATTCCTGACCACGAGGAGAAATAATTTAAGATTGAAAAAAGAAGTGAATGAAAAAGGAAAAGAAAAATAAATGAAAAAGACGGGAAAAATAGAGAAAAGATGAGAAAAGGAAGGTGGGTTTTCTCAGAAGATAGAGTAATTCACATCATAAAGATTAATAATATTTTGATTTGATCGAATTGGGCTTTTACTACTCGATGTTTCACGTGAGAGAGCTCAGCGTCATCAAGCAACTTACTGGATTCCTGTTGTAAGATATAAATGATGGAGGGAAATTGAGATAAACGATGAGGAGAAATAAAAAGGGGGGGGGGGACAACTTGAAGGAGATTAGGAAAGAGGGAAAAGTATAGAAACAGAAAAGGAAAATAAGGAAACAATGCAATAAGAAGAAGAAGGTTATGACGGTAAAAAGAATTTAGTGGGAAAATGGCAGGTAAGTGAATTGGATTCAATGGGGAAAGAGCTACAATTGGAGGGTGTGTATTTAACTGTATAACTAGATACATGAATATGAATATAAATATATATATATATAGAGAGAGAGAGAGAGAGAAAGAGAAAGAGAAAGAGAGAGAGAGAGAGAGAGAGAGAGAAAGAGGAGAAAGAGAGAGAGAGAGAGAAAGAAAGAGAGAGAGAGAGAGAGAGAGAGAGAGAGAGAGAAAGAAAGAAAGAGAGAGAAAGAGAGGAAGAGAATGCCACTGCAGTTACGAATGATTAGAAAGAAAAATAGAAAGAAGTCTTAGCAGCAGGTGTGTTGCTTTAGAAGAATGGTCAGAATTACAAAGATAAGTTAGGAGCGGTCGGTAGAAATTTTAGGAATACTGATAGCTAAAAATCAAATCAAATAAAATCAAAATAAAATACAATGAAACTAAACGGCCATTTTCTTTTTTCTTCATTGAATATTTCCTTTTGAATACTTTTACCATTCTAACATCTGCCCAGCCTACTTCAATCCCCTCAATCAAAACCTTCTTCTTCCGTTCTATTTTTCCCCATTTTCTGTTTTCATATATATATATATATATATATATATATATATATATATATATATATATATATATATATATATATATAGCGCATGGCTCACTGGCTAGAGCGTCGAACTTACGGTCGTGAGGCTGTGAGCTCGACTTCCGGACCGGCCTATGTGTTGTGTTCTTGAGCAAGACACTTTATTTCACGTTGCTCCAGTTCACTCAGCTGTAGAAATGAGTTGCGACGTCACTGTTGCCAAGCTGTATCGGCCTTTGCCTTTCCCTTGGATAACATCGATGGCATGGAGAGAGGAGAGACTGGTATGCATGGGCGAATGCCAGTTTTCCATAAAAAAAAAAGCAACCCTAAGTTGTGCGTTTGCCAGTGAGGTGACTTTCTGTCCAGACTTGTACCCCGGAGGGGAATCTCTTAGGTGCAACCATGGCCATTCGTGACCGACAGAGTCGTTATATATATTTGTATATTTAATTATATGCATGTGTCTATATATATATATATATATATATATATATATATACATACACACACACACACACACATACAAACACATATATAGTGAGTTATTTCATTACTTATTTTATTTCTATTCTTCACAATAATCCAACTTTTCTCATTTCGTTAACGCTACATTTATTTAACCATAAAGAATTAATGAAAATGCAGCAGTCCAAAGTCATTCCTTTGTTTTGTCAGTGGGTTGTAGAGGGTGGCCTAATGACAAAAATCACACCTTCCACGGCAATACTTCACTATTACCCCACCACCACTACTAACACTCCCACAACAACTCCCCCATTACTGCTACTATTACTACTACTAGCACCACCACCTCCATCATCACCACTAATGCTACTATTATTTCCACTACCATCACTGCTATTACCACCACTACCACAACCCCTACTACTACTATGACAACCAGCAGAACCCTAACACTCCCACCACCACTACTATTATCACTCCTATCCCCATCACCACTACCAAAATTCCCACTTGTAAAAGTGGGCCTCCACTTGTAAAAGTGGGCCTCTAACTTACCACTGCTATCACTCCAACTACAGCGAACACCACCACTATTACTACTGTTACTGCTACTGCTGTTGTTCACTCCCACTACGTCAGCAACTTCACTGACGACATCACTATCGCCACCATCAAGTCCCACCGCCATGTTCCTCTGTGGCCAGCCAGTTTCCTGTCAGTCCTGATATTGTTGTAAAGTATTTGTGCGAATATAAAGACCACAAATAGACTGGACAAATGTTAAATCGTTCATCAGTTAAATTGCTGATAGCTTGATGAAACTTTTTCTCTCTTTTTCTTTGTAAATGGTTATATTTTACTAAATTACGAGTGGTTACGGAGGTAGTGGAGGTGGGTTTTCGCTTATTTTCGCATGAATCAATCAAGCAATGTTCAATAGACGGAGGAAACAATCAAAGGGTCGATAAAATCAATCAATATTAAGTTGTTTTCCGCTAGTGTGATGTGATAAATGGAATCACTTATTTGGCTTAACACTTATCAGATTCGATAATATAACGAGTGATTAATCGCATTGGCCTCCTGTCGTGGCTCTCAGAACTGCTTTCGTTTCTCTTTCTTGAGTGGCCGGACTATACATCCATTCAGCCATCTTCTCCGCCCATTATTCGTCGGAGGGTCATGGGAGCAGTCCTCATGCACCTCCTCCCTCCATTGGGTCTTATCAGAAGCAACGGTCATTTCACTTTCGGACCGGATTACACGCAAAACTAAACGGTTGTCAAGCGATGGTGAGGGACAAACACATACACTCAAATACATACGTATATATATATATATATATATATATATATATTCGACAGGCTTCTTTCAGTTTCTGTCTACCAAATCCACTTCCTTTGTGGTTGGGTCGTTGATGACCTCTTTCTAGCATATCGAATGTCCACTTAGTGGTCATCCCTTCTTATATGCATATATATATATATATATATATATATATATATATATATATATATATATATATATATATATACACACAGAACTTTCTAAGACCAGTCATGTGAATATACTAATTTGAACCATGAACTTTCTACAAAAATAGGGCAAGCCGCAAACACTAGTCAGAAGCACACTGCGACATTAACCTTGTCTTTCTATTTGAACTTTTTGAAAATCAGTGTAAACTGTGATACCGGTTAAAGCTTCAAATATATTAATAAAAAATATTTTAACGATTCTCAGTGCATTTTCAACTTCTATTTTTCCTATATATATAGTGGGGTGTCTAGGTGTTTGTGAATAGATACATTTTGCAAGGTTGTTATATAAGCTAGAATATGACAAACGGAACGAAAACATATATAGCATTTAAATTTTCCATTAATGGGAATGATAAGAACGTGGTGTATAGAAGCATTATAATTGTAGATATGTCTAAATTATGTCCTAATATGGTAACCAAGTCGCTGGTTGTATATGACAAGTATTCGAGACCACTTATGACGTTGAAAATCTGTGAAAATATTTCGAAGTTTCTAGTTCCTTTTTGAAATGTTATTTTACATTAACGAGGAAGTAGAGAAAAGCCTATTGAAATATCGTTTGGATAAAATAATGTGATTTATGTAAATTGTAAGGATGTATAATTAGGATTTAGACGCATTAGTTTTGCTGTAGCTTCATTAATTTAAACGATATATAAGATTTTAGATAGCATTATTGAATAATATACGGTAAAACTCGGAGATGATTGTGAGTTAGGAATGAAATGAATGCAAAATAATTTAACGTACAGGTAGTGTACTGAAAATTAATTAACGACTGATAAGTAAGAAATATATATTATTTGATATAATGCTACGCGCCATTCTTACTTTTACACATTCAGTTGTTAATTTTTCTTACGACGTCAATTTAGTCTCTTTTTCTTTCTCTTGTTCCTTCCTCTTTCTATTCTACTAATTTAACTCTGTTTTGTCTTTCTCTCTCTCTCTGTCCTTCTCACTCTCACGTTGCTTTTTGTCTGCCCTCAACCACATTTTTTTGCGACGTCTAATACTGTCTCTTTTCCCTTCCTCTCTCTCTCTCTCTCTCCTTATCTCTCTCTCTCTCTCTCCCTATCTCTCTCTCTCTCACCAATTTAAATCTTTTCTGCCCCTCCCTCTCTCTCTCCCACTTTCAGAAACTTAACTGTTGCTTTTTGTTTGACCCCAACCACTTTTTTTTTCGACGTCTAAATTCTGTCACTTTTTCTATTTCTCTTTTCCCTTCCTCACTCCCTTTTCCCTTCCTCTTTCTCTCTCTCTCTCTATTTTCCCTTCCTCTTTCTCTCACCAATTTACCTCTTTCTTGCCTACTTCTCTCCCTCCTCTCCGCTCTGACCAACTTACCTCTCTTCTGCCTTGTGTCTTTACTCTCCACCACTTTCTCTCTTCTCCCCTACCATGTGACGCATGACCATTCGCATCCCTCCCCCCCTTCTCCCTTTTGCCTGACCTTTAACAGGTCCCTGTTAGTGTATATGTTTTCATTCATATGCAATTACTACACCATTAGAGCATTTTAGCTCGTATTTCTAGGAATGTAGTTGTTCCTAAACACGCCAGTCACATTTAATGACAAATATATATATTACATACAAAAATAAGAGGAATGACCAGCAAAAGTGGACTCCTATATGCTAGAAATAAATGCCGAATCATCTAACCACGAAAAAAATATATGTTCTCAGTAAAAAATTAGCGACACAACAGACTGTAAAAGGGCAAGACGAATGAAAAAATACTAAATTAATCGTTTTTTTATTTAGTAGTTTTTTCATTTGTCTTGCTCTTTTACAGTCTGTTGCGTCGCTGAATTTTTACTGAGAACATATTTTTCGTGGTTAGATGATTCGGCATCTATTTCTAGCATATAGGAGTCCACTTTTGCTGGTCATTCCTCTTATTTTTGTATGTAATATAATTTTAATCTTCGGATTTTTTTAATATGCTAGACCACTGGTTTTAATTGATTAATATCAATTTCTACCCTCATTAATACATTTTAGACAAATATATATATATATATATATATATATATATATATATATATATATATACACGACGTGCTTCTTTCAGGTCGAGGCTAAAGTAGAAGATACATGCCAAAGGGGAGCCACGGATTTGAACTGAACCCGAAACCATGTAGCCGGGAAGCAAACTTCTAACCACGCCTCCACTACTCCTAGTTGCCTCTTCTAGTTAGTATAATTTCTTTTTACTATATTTCTGTATTACTATCATACATAGTTTCTTTAGTCTCCATTAGCTTATCTAATTAGTTTCCACTTACTCAGTTGTGTAATTTTAGCTTTAATATATCCAAGTTTCTATTTTCGGTTCCTATTTTCCTTGGTACGTTGCAGTCGACTGCATTTTCACTATTAGACTATTGCGTCCTGGGTGGATTGAATTCTATTAGCAATTCAGCATTCCCAAATAGAGATGATAATAATAACTATAATTACTGTATATCTCTAATCAATGAATTAATTAGCTGTAACTACTTTCTCATTAATTAGTTATTCATATATGTACTGCAATTTACTCCTACATTATAGTAATAATTATTTCTACTGAAGGCACAACGCCTCAAATTTATGGGGAGGGGACGATCATATTCGATCCCATATATTTGGTTTGTTGCTGCCATTTACATATTACGAAATTTTAACCATAATATACCTTTATTCAGTCCCTCGAAAAAGTCTCCGGTATTTGAGGCAAATGCTCCATTGTAACATATCTTTTATCTTTCTCTGGTTTCCGGCCAAAGGTTGTGGCCATGCTAGTGCACCGCCTTCCATTGTGCTACAAACCATATTTCAAAACCGTTCCAAGCTATATTCTTACCTTCACTAAACGCCTGGCTGAGATAAACCGCACACTACACCAAATAATTCCTTTCATCATATATTTCTCTCTTATTTGCTCTTCATTAACACTTATCAGTTAAAACTATCTCCATATTGGATTGCTCTCAATAATATATATATAATGCATAATTTCCTATTCATATGAATATTTATGTGGATATGAGTCGAAAATATATATTACAGCGAATAATAATTAAAAAGCCATAAAAGTACACATAACACACACATTATATATATATATATATATATATATATATATATATATATATATATATATATATATATGCGTTTGTGTAGGCTGAAACGCATATGTAGAAACAACAATCTTATAATTGCATTACATGGAATAATAAACGGGTGTGGACAAAAAATTAGAGAATTGCTGTCACCCCCTTATACTTAAGGACTATCGTTTTTCTTTTTACACCGAGAAGTTCAAACCATACAAATACCTTAAACTTAGTAATATACATAGAAATACATAATATCCCATTATCATCTCTTAGATTCCCCACCTTATAATAAAGTAATTTAATCAGATTACCAAGTAACTAACACTTTCACATTATACATACAAATACAATGGTAGATTTCTAACACAACATCTCTTTGGTATTCCTTAGTATCAGCCATAATATATATTATAGCATAGCAGAAAGATTAAATGTATAAATTGGAGAGATTTTTTAATATGTCTTAGAATCTGAGAACGTAGCATAGCAAATATCTGGGAAACGTTTATATTCTCGGATGTATACACAGAAATTGAAAAAAAAAATCTCAGGCGTTGTAAAATCACTGTGCTGCAATGAATAAAAATATTTTTGTGATTGAATCGTAAAATTGAAATCTTCTGTAATGAAAGAAACTTAAAAACTTTTTTTTTTTTTTTCATAAAAGACTATTTTTAAATTGAAATTTATAAGAATTTCCTATGCGGTATAGTCTTTGATAATTAAAAGTAATAAATTCCTAACCAATTATTAAGTGCCTTTTTTGTTATTGAATAAATATATATCATTTATATGAGAGTGTGGTATCTTCAAATACCAGGGATTCGCACATTGCAGAAAAAGAAAGAAGTAATGGTTCATATTGAAACATGGAACCATCTCGCTGACGAATGTGTGTATGTATGTATGTATATATATATATATATATATATATATATATATAATGGCTTATAACCACCTTCCACGCTGCAATTGTTTGTGTGTATATATATATATATATATATATATATATATATATATATATATACATACATTACATATACATATATACATACTTACATATGTACGCATGTATGTAATGTATGTATGTATGTATGTATGTATGTAAAGCAGTGTACGTGAGTGTGTGTATAAATGTGTTTACATTGCCAGTGTCTGGACTATATTTCGGTCTTTGCCTGAGTGAGTCCATAGATGTATTTGTTCATTTTGTTTAGCGGGCGGGCGTAAGCGAGCGTTTGTACTTATTTATGTGTGGGTGTGTGTGTGTGTGTGTGTGCAGTCGCGCGCATGTATATACGTATGTGTGGGTGGATACTAGCTTGCGAGGGCGTCTACGTGTGTGTTTGCATGCCCGAGCGTCTATAAGTGAATGAACAATTGTTTATATGTCTACCTAGGTACATGTGAGTGTACGTGCGAGATATACGAGATGCCTCTAGATACTTCATCATCTTCATCATGAAAATCAACAGCCGCACCACCAACAACATCACCATTACCGCTACCACCACCAGTACCACCACCACCACCACCAACACCTCAACATCATCGCCATTATTGTTTCTTTTATTTTGTTAACAGTTTATTTCATCTGTCGTCTGCACTCAGTCAGTTCCTTTTACGCTTCTCTGAACAGGATATACAAATGCAAACTATTGAAAACACGTATTTATTGCTGCTATACTGCATGACACATCGAATGAGGGATAAAAACAGTGTCAGAACTAAACACTGCATTACGCTATGGTGCTTTGCCTAGCAACAATATCACAACAAATTTGTAACGCAAAATAAAGGGAAGAAATATTTTACTTTATCGGTAGACAAAGCCACAATGAAACATGAATAATTTCTGTCTTTTACATCAGAAATATGGCTTCAACAACTAGGAAGGTGTCAAATGAAAATGTATTTACGCTAGAAGTGACTACAAGGTAAATAAAAATTAAATAAAACGTGGATATAAAGTATATAAAAATGATGAAAAAAGAAAAAAAACTCTTGCAACTAATCCGAAGGTTTACATCTCATGCTTTTATGATTCGTTGGTTCCTTTTGTGTTCGATTTGCACAATATGTACGGGAGACTGTTTGCGGAACGAATCTTTTACGGAAAGTGCGCGATCAATAGAATGAATAGCAGTATTGTATACCGTTCTATGCATACATACGAAGAAAGAAGAAGACATGCATGTATATATATGTGTGTGTGTGTGTGTGTGTGTGTGTGTGTGCATATACGCATTTATATATTTCTATGTATATATATATATAAACACTACATACATACATACACATAATTACACTTTTTCACACATATTGTATATTTCGGCAACTATATATCATATTGTGCGTGTGTATATATATACTCACATGTTTCTACCTAACTATCTATCTATCATCTCTCTTTCTCTCTGCATATACATACATACATACATATATATATATATATATATATATATATATATATATATATATATATATATATGCATGTTTGCCCCCACCCCACCCCACCATCACCTGACAACCGGTGTTAGTGTATCTACGTCCCCGTAATCTAGCGGTTCGGTAAATGATTGAGAGCCCGACGCTCTAACCGCTGAGCCATGTACCTTCAGAATTGTGGCATTATATTACGATATAGTGTTGTTTCTATGGTTAGCTTTCTATTTTGGTGAGGAATTTTGTGAAGCACAAAACTATTCTTCTTTGGTAATTTCTATCCAATTTTTAATTTGTGGACAATGATGTACTGCTTCGCAACAGCTCAATGTTGCAAGTGCATGTTGAGACGAAGCGTGTGTGTTGCTCTTGTTTGTCCAATGTAACAGCTAGTGTCCTGAAGTTCGCAACATTCTGCTTTGCAGTAAAATCTATAGATCATATTTGTCATCCGAATCAGCATGAGGTCCT
>NC_142949.1:31171165-31196165 GCF_046866305.1 Octopus bimaculoides | reverse complement strand
GGAATTCGAACTCAAAGCATTAAGACGGACGAAATGTCGCTAATCTATTTGTCTGGCATGCTACAAATTCTGCCAGATTGCTGCTCGAATAATCCTTTCTACTAAAGGCAGAAGGCCTGAAATTTTAGCGGAAGAGACTAATCGATTACATCACGCCGAAAGTATGATAGGCAAAGTCGACTTCGACGGCATTTCAACTAAGAGCGTAGGGAGATGAAATGCCGCTAAGCATTTCGCCCGTCGTGGCAACGTATTTGCCAGCTCACCGCCTTCAATAATAATAATCTTTTCTACTATAGGCACAAGGCCTTGAATTTGGGGGAGGGGGACTAGTCGATTACAGCGACCCCAGTATTCAACTTGTACTTAATTTAACGACCCTGAAGGGATGAAAGGCAAAGTTGACCCCGGCGGGATTTGATCTCAGATCGTAGCATCGGGAGAAATACCACTGAGCGTTTCGCCCGTCGGAGCAACTTTTTGCCAGTTCACCGCCTTCAAGAAGAAGAAAAGAAAATTAGAAGAAAAAGAAAAAGAAAAGAAAAGTAGAAGAATAAGAAAAGAAAAGAAGAAGAAAAGAAGAAAAAGAAGCTATGTGGATGACCTCTTTGTAGTTCATGAATGCATGGCGAGTGGACAAGGAGACAATTTGCACTTATGTATGTGTATATATATGTATATGTGTTATATTATACTGTATTATATTATATATACAGAAGGAGGGAGGGAGGGAGGGAAAGAGGGGGAGAGAAAGAGAGGGAGGGGGAGAAATGGTATGAATGCGGAAAGAGTTAGAAAGAAGATTTAATGAGGAAGTAAATATTCGCAACATCTATGTTAGATATGTTAAATTTAGCAGAAATATTCTTATACATTAATGAAGAGAGAAGTATTTTCGGTCGAGAATGTCTTGAAATGAGCCACAGAACACAGAGCATCCACACTGAAATATAAACTAATGGATGAACGGAAACGAAAGAATATTAAGCTATTTCTAACATGCATGGAAATTGATCTCCGGTGTGATAAATGTTTCGGAAACTTAGTATTGACATCTCTGAACAAATTAGTTACTGTGTAATTTCCAAAAAGACATATTTCTCCCCACCGCTCTCTCCCTCTTACTCTTTCTCTTCACCCTTTCTCTCTCAGCCTCTCTCTGTGGTTTGAAATTTCCCAACGACGTCATTGAATTAAATAGTTACTCAGGGAATATTAAATAAACTTCTTGCATCCGCGCGCACACATACACTTACAAAGGCAATTCCAGAAATATCTAGATTATGTATACATATGTGTGTGTGTGTGTGTATTTGTGCATGGTAATATGTACGTATGGTTATATATGTGTGTGTATATATATATATATATATATGCATGTATATACGTATACATATATATTGCTATGGTTTTACGACTTTCTGTATGTATTCACATTTATCTATATCTTTGTACCACTTTCTCCAACTCTGTTAATCTCTCTTCCTCCTTCTCTCCCGATATATATATATATATATATATATATATATATATATATATATATATATATACATACACGCACACATATATACATCTATAGATAGTTAGATAGATACTCATACACACATACATATATACATATCCAGATAACATATATGCATACATGTACATAGATGTATGCAGACATATGTATATACACATTGCATATATATTTATGTGAACATGTATAGATATAATATATGTGTGTGCGGGCGTATGTGTGCGTGTGTGTGTGTGTGTGTGTGTGCGTATATGTGTTTATGTATGTATATATGTGTTTATGTATGTGCACACATACACCACATTTGCTCATTTGCAATCAATACTTTGACATACATTAAACATACTTGAAACGCAGTATATTAAATTTGTCTCTGTTTCCAACCAATAAAATTAAAGAGAATCATATAAGTGGTCATGGAAAGTAGTCACATGTTTAATACACCTTTTGCAGGTTGAGTGGCAATTGCTGCAGAATAAACTCAGCTAAATTTTCGACAAACTTGAACAAACATTAAATAGAAATTCATTTCTCATACATATATGTATATATATATATATATCATCGTAAATATACAGGGATTAGCATTGAGTTGCTTCTCCAACATACTGAAAATTTAGAAGTAGCAGTCAAAGAACTACTGATTCTAAACTACAAATTTTTCTCTAAATGGATGGCGATATTTATGGCACACACAGAACAAAAAACCAGAGTGAAAAGCAAAAACAAACCTGCCTTTAGTTAATTGGATACGAACGTTTCGCGGTTAAGATATTAATCTATTCCGACTCTTCAGCCCAATATTCTTATAAATTTGAAAGTGTCTCTAAAAATTCACGGTAATTTCTGGCCATGCGACACCAAAAATCAACGAGAAGAAAGGGCACTTACGAATTCATCGGCTAGTGAGTTCAGGCACCCTACCTCAAAAGAAATCCATTCCATGTGCGTCACAAATATGAAAAAAAAGTCCCGTGTGAAGGGATTACGGTTTAACCATCTAACTTAGAGGTATCAAATATAAATTATACAAGAATAAGGGCCCTTATTCTTGTATATAGAAATATTAATAACTATATATATATATATATATATATATATATATATATACATGTACTCATACACAAGCAAGTTTATATGTATATGCAGGTATATACCTACGTGTTTAGTGTATTTAATTCCGCATTTTGACTTCATTCTATTAACGAATTTGTAGACGAACGTTAAATGGAATTTCTGCAATTGGTGTAGTGTGAAAAGAATAGGTACACAAGCAGGCATATACCTAATTACATACATATATAATCGTATATCCGTATAATAGTATACACACACAGTCATTTAATTATGGCCATGCTGGAGCACCTCCTGTAGTCAAAGAAATCGACCCCACAGACTTGTTCGTTGTAAGCCTATTGCTTATTCCATCGGACGCTTTTGCCGAACCTCTTGTGTTTCGAGGATGCAAGCGCGGCTGTATGTTAAGAAGCATGCGTCCCAACCGCATGGTTCCAGGCTCAGTCTCACTGCGTAGCGCCTTAGGCAAGTGTCTACTATAGCTTCAGGCAAATCAGAAACCATCTATAATTGTCACTAAACATGACTAGGTTGTTAGAAGCACCTACATTGCTAGAAATAAGAGCTAATAAGCTTCAATGTTGTAGTTAAAGCACATAATTGTATACATATATACTGACAGGGACTATAATCGCCCGAAAACACTGAGAATTCCCTATACTGACCCCTATATATATAAATATAGCAAAAGAACAAAAATGGACAGCTTAAATTCTTCTACACGCGTTTCAATAGTGTAGTTATTCTTTCAGTAATGCATAATCTTACATGGTATTACGTAACTTTGCGCTATTACACAAAACACGTCATTTCATCAGGCAACACTGCGTTGTTTAGTAGCAAATAAGTATAGCAAAATGTTAGCGCTTTCAATTCTTGGACCATTAATATATTCTTTTCTACTCTAGGCACAAGGCCAGAAATTTTGAAGGAGGGGATAGATAGACCCCAGTACGCAACTAGTACTTAATTTAACGACATGAAATGATGAAAGGCGAAGTCACCTTGGCGGAATTTGCACTCAGAACGTAAAGACAGACGAAATACCGCTAAGCATTTCGCCCGGTATGCTAACGTTTCTGCCAGCTCGACTCCTTAATATGTGTATCGCCCCGTTGCTACATGAATTGACTCACAGAATATTTAATATCATTATAAAAGGGTTTAACATTGCACTGACATATTGACTGGTTGATTGATTTAAGAGTATCCAAATATTTTTCCAGAAGACACGCTTAGCCTGCTATAAGTGGAGCGCTCCTAAATTAATTGCTAGGATCACTTAGATCTTCTCTATTTAATAATGTGTATGTGTATGTGTGTGAATGTGTGCGCGCGCGTGAATGTATGTATAGTGTGTGTTATACACAAGACATCATATTCATATGTGCAATGTATATGTTATACATGACACCTCATTATATATGTTTATGTGTGATTTGTATATATACATTAACTTTCATCACGTTTTTGTGTTTGTGTGTGTCTGTATAATGCATGCTTTGTACTTTACACTTCACACACGTACATACACTCACACACAGCCACACACTCCAACACACGCACACTCACACACGTGTATGCCTGTGTGTGTGTTTGATGTATATACGTTGTGCTATATTTAATACGAATGGATGAATATGTTAGTTAAAATGAACAATGATGAATCTAAACAATATCATATTTTTATTAATTCCTGATACTTTCCGGCAGATTGAAACAAAAAATATTCTAATAGCTTTTGTATTCTGTCATTGGAGATCAACATCTACTTTCAGGCGAATGTATGTTCATAACACTCGATTCATTATGATTAGGAGACTTCAGAACATCCGATGTTACGACTTTGTTTTGTCTCCTCAGTCAAAGTTACACCGCTCACCAATGAATCTCACAAGGCATTTTGGCTCTTGTTCATAAATTTTGTCATGGTTGGAAAATCTTATTATAAATCTAGGGCAGCATACACACTAATATAAAATTTTCAAAAACCCACTCGTAACTAGTCAGTTGATGTTCGAGTATGCAATATGGCTTCTAGTATAAAATGCGAAAGCCAGATCTGAAAATGTTGGCTACAGGTTTGGCCGACAGCGATGTAGACATTGTGGTTGGAACGCAAGTGGCCAACGGCTACACCAGAACAGCAATAACAATAACAATAACAACAACAAAAGCAACATAGTGGACTTCGAGTAGCAGTAGTCAACTATTAAATGTCCTCCCCGAAATATCACTGAATCAATTTTATTGGAATTTTTTCGTTCTCTTTATATAGTTTTTATAGATTCCAATATCTAAACAAAACGTAACAAAACAAACAGAAAACAATGAATAAAGAAACATCTGTCTGGGATATGTATGCTTTTTGTATGAAGTATATAACATACATTTATAAACATACATACAATATATAAATATACATATATACACATATGTAGATGTGTATATGTGTGTATATAAATATATATATACATATATATATACACATATACGCACACACATATATATACGTATTTATTTACCATATATATAATAATACACACGTGCCTGTATATACACACACACACATATATATATATGCATATAAATATATATATATATATATATATATATTCATATACACACACACGTATATATATATATATATATATATATATATATATATATATATATATATATATGCATGAAGTACGTACGTGAGTGGATGTGTGTGTATATATGCACGTGCATACATATATGCGAATACACATATATATATATATATTTGTGTATACATAAATGTGTATATATCTATATATATATATATATATATATATATGTGCATATATGTATGTACGTACTCACACACGCACATATATATGTATGCACACATCTACACACACGTGTGTGTGTGTCCGGAACAAAACAATATAAAAGAATGAAGTGATGTTTGCTAACTAAGCAGTAGTCTTCATCTTAATAGACTATAGCTTATTTTATAGTTGTAATCGATTCTAATGTGAAAACGAAATAACTGTAATAGGAAAAATATAAACAAACAAACGAGACATCACAATATATAAACTATAGTCATTTCTATAAGAAACACTAAAAATTTACTGAATTGTAAAAGCAGCAAATTCTAATTGCTGGTGAAATCCTAGTAATTGTTAAAATATATAAATAAATGTGATTTGGACAAATAGGAAGATGTCTCATTTGGAAAAGTAAAAGAAAATACTTGAAGAATAGAATAATTGCGTGGAACCGTACAGGTGCAGCCATGGCTGTGTAGATAAGAATCTCGGTTTGCCACCATGTGATTACGGGTTCGTGGTATGCACCCTGGGCAAGTGTCTGCTACGGTAGCACTGGGCCGAACAATACCCTGTGAGTGGATATCGTTGACAAAAATTATCCAGAAAAATATTGTGTGTATATATAAATATAGATGTACATATACTTGCATATATATGCATATATATATATATATATATATATATATATATATATATATATATATATATATATTTCGCTTGGGCATTGCGAGACAAATAAGCTGTTGTATAACTCAATATACGTAAGGTCCAGAACAAAATGTCAGAATAGTATAGAGCGGTAATAAGAACAAAGAGATGCCACCGACAAAAAGCGAAGGTTAAGCCATGAACTCTTCACACATATGTGTGTGTGTGTGTGTGTGTGTGTGTGGTGTATTGTAAATTTTAGAGGTAATACCTGATAAGTGTAAGCACCTGCATATGCCAGATAGATACGTTTTAATATATACGTTTTGATCGCAGCCACTTGGCTGAAACACATAAATAAAATAAATAAAAAAAATATATATACACATATAACAGGCTTCACCACATTTTCTGTCAATGAAATTAAGTATATCAATGCATTGGTCGTGCCGGACTTATTCTGAAAAAGGCACTTTCCCCAGGTGCCACGTGTTCGGACTGTACCCGAAACCACTTAGTTGTAAACAGATCTTCATTATCACACGTTTATGCATCTGTTTGTTTCTTTTTTTTTTTTTCTTTTTCTCCTCATGATCAAAGAACAGAATTATCCGAAGTGATTCATCAGTTGCTTCGGATTTTTTTTTCTTTTTGTTTTCACCTGTTTCGGGTAACTTATGTTAGTCACGAACACACAGCACTGTTAGTCAGAGGATATCAATCATACGTACATTAGCCTTGTTATCCGATATCCATCAGTAGCTGCCATCACCTGAGCTTAATAAACATAAATATAGAATTAAGAATTCTCTCCACAGACGATCGTAGCTAACGAAGACGTTAGAATATTGGTATTTTGCGTTTGTGTCTCCCGGCAAATTACGTGCGGAAAGGAAAAGGCTTTGTTTACTCATTACCTCATGGGTATTGCATTGTGGGAGATTCCACAACCTGCAGTGCTGCCCTCAACTCAACATCCTATTGTGAACATAATAGGCCAGGCTGGTATTTAATCGACCTCAGTACATATTTTTTAAGTCTGGTTCGTTTTCTCTCGGTCTATTTCGCCGAAAATCTAGAGTTACGGGAATGTAAACAAACCAACATTGATTTCGAAGCTGTGCTGAGGACAAACACAAGCATGAAGACACACACACACACACACACATACATACGAATGTATACTCACACACACACACACACACACAGGCACAAATGAACATTTAAGACGGGCTTCCATACTGTCTCCGTTTACCACATTCACTCAGTTGTCATTGCTCGGCCTGGGACTATAGCAAAACATACTTTACTGAAGGTGACGTACAGTGGGATTGAACACAAAACCACGATGTTAAGATCCAGCTCAGATTCTAACCGTAGCCATCACTTCTGTCCCCCGTCATGTTTTGTGTGTGTGTGTACAGAGAGAGACAGCCAGGGATAGATAGATAGATAGATAGATAGATAGATAGATAGATAGATAGATAGATAGATAGATAGATAGATAGATAGATAGATAGATAGATTGGGTGTTTCATGTATGTATACAGATAGAAAGTGAGAGGGGTAAGGAATGAGTGTTTAAATTTTGATAATTAGTACAGCTTTTATTTTTATCCATTTCGCTATTCTTATTGAAACTGCCGCCGCCTGACTCCGCAGGCTAATTGTCCAATGCCGCCCAACTGGTCATAATAAATAATAAAATGATGCCGGCCGATATATATTTTGAACTTTAGGATCTATCAATTTTCTTTTTATTTATATTTTGATAAATCGACTTTTATCTTAAAAGAATTTATGGGTGAATTCAAGAAGACAAAGAGGTCAAAATAATACCAAGAAATTACGTGCTACAACAATACTTTTCTTTAGTGAAGTCACTAAAATATTATAGAGAGCACTTGAACTTATAAAGGTTTTATTTACACAAATCAAATTACTATAAAGAAAACGAAATTTAATTCTATTATGTGCGTATCACAATGTTACAGGGATTGTATAATTTTATTGTTCGTACAGTAAGCTGCAAAATTCTTACATTGTCTCGATTTCCTGTGATTCTCACCGCCTCATTGTCCTAGCAGACAAAATGGAAAAAGCGTTGCCCTCGATGGCGTGTTGAAACAGCCACTCTAACCCACAGGAGACTCGTTGCATGATTATATACATTTGGTCTATTTGCATGCTCTCGGCACACACAAGTGTAAGAAGTATATTCTCTAAAGTGTATTTAAAATTTTAATAATGTAGGATACGAAAGCAAGTAGGTTTTGAGATTTTTAGAGATTTGGCTGCTTTATCTACCAATACGAAACACCTCTTAACGTCTACCAGTTTCGCTCGAGGAAGACAAGGTTTTATGTGGGAAGTTTAACATATTTCGAGGCAATATTAACCAAGATGATTTCGAAATGCACTGAAGGAGAAAATTTCATTAATCGGGAAACGAAAGGAAACTATCAGAGAAGGCCAGCAAGAGACAAAACAGGCAATTTCATCAAGTGAGTGAAATTGTCCTATGGCTTTATGGTATCAATGTGATCTTATGAATCAAATTTGATCTTCTTATCAGATTTAGAATTAGGTAAATTGAATCAAGTGTTATGAAGTGGTTCGCTGCAGGCTACAAAAGAGCGTAGGACAAGCATTAGGAATCCGAGATGTGTAAGCTATAAGATCGAACTTTCAACAGTCTAGCTATCAAAATTATCTTGTAAAATGCACCGCTTTTAGTATGTAAGTATATATATATATATATATATATATATATGTATATATATATCCATCCATACACACACACACGCACAAACACACAGGAACTTATATATAGGTTGCGGTGAATAAACTGTCGTTTAAATTACGCAAAAATTAAAATAACAGTGACATCTCATTTTAACAGATATATTTACCAAAATTACATAAACAGTTCTTGAAACACTAGAGTAAATTTATTCAATAAAATCGCCATTGGCTTCAACCACGGCCTCTAGAGGACTTCGGAATCTCCTGCAACTCTTCTGGACGGTCTCTTTGTTTAAGTTGGTCAATGCTACCATAATCCTTGCCTTCAGTTCATCTTTGGTGTTACAAGGAGTGTTATTGGTCTCTCGCTCCACTGCCCCCCACACAATAATCAAGGGGGTTGCAGTCTGGAGAGTTAGGTGGCCAGATGTTAGGGATGATGTGGTCGCAGAAATTGTCTAACAGCCATGATTGGGTTCTCCTACTTCTGACATGGTGAAGATTTCTATTACCAGTCATAGGGTCTTCCTGCAGACACCCTCTTCACCCAACGCAGCATTACCTCCTCTGGGCACTTGATGTAGGCCTCCGTGTTGAGTCTAAGCCAGTATGGGGAGATGAATGGAGGAGGCATAATGAAACCATCATTAGCGATTAATCCAAACATCATGATGTTGAATGTATCTTTGATTTTTATCACTCTCGGTACATGTCCTCAGATTGACACCTAAACACTCTGAAATATTTGTATTGCCAAGCAGTACAGCATGTTGTTTCCAAATTTCCAGCAGACTGAATTGCGTCACAGTAGTACTTTTCTCACGCATGGTGCCCAATTGACACTACTATACTGTGTAGTCGACAAAATCAAAAGCATTGTGCAGACGCGAAATTAAAAGTACAAATGTATCTATCCATAAATTATTCACCTACATACATACCTAAAAATGTATCTTTATATATCTACCTATCTCAGCCTGTAGATGCATGGAAAACTACGTGTACGAGTCTTTATTAGCTTCATTGGTGACAGTATACACACAAATACGTACATACATACATTTCAGATCACCTGATTTACAAATCTTATCTTTCTACCCCTGGCTGAAATGTTGAAACTTGTGTAATTAAAAAAAAATATTTATTGTATTCTGGGAATGGTGGCGAGATAGAGCAACTCTGATATTCATCAGGGAAACATTATATCACTTTGTATAGTATATTTGCTTGACAATAATAATTGAGCCATAAAAGAAACCAAGAAAGGAAGAAAATGATTATTAGCTAGACATAAGAGTATAAACAGATAACAATAATGGCTCTTTTCATTGTTAATAAGTTCTTGCAGTTTCCAACGTGAATATCTTATCCCCGGTGTTTCCGTCATCGGAGGACACCTCTTCTGCTTAAGTGATTCAACGGTTTACCGATGTACGGGGACTTTGAGCTACTGCAATGTTTCAACCGCGTTATATAGACAGATGTTGGACAGGAATACATACAGATATATGGATGTAAAACGTTGGTATACAAAGAATCTGCTTCGTTCGGTGCACTACAAAGCAGGGTCACTGTTTGGAAAAGACGGCTTACGAATGGCACACCATTAGAAGATAAGTGAATTGCTAAATAAACAATTCCAAAGTACCTTCACCTCTCCATTGGGAAACATGCAAATAATCAAGCCTGAAGAGGTTTTAAGCACTGCATGTCCACATGGTAAAGAAGCAGCCATTGATTACATAGAAAGGAAAGAGGAAGATGCAATATCAGTCATTGATGAGATAAACTCGAACTCAGCAGCAGGTCCAGATGGATATCCGGTTGTTCTAAAAGTTTGCATGAAAGTTCTCACAAAGCTACTGCAGATACGTTTTCAGAGTTGCCTTGCATGTGACAAACTTCCCAAATTGATAAAAGAAAGTATCATATGCTCTGCTAATGAAGGAGGAAGCAGAAGTTTGCGAGATGTAGATGTGGTGGTCTGGACAAATTTCTATCTGAAATACCCGAGGAACCCCCCAAACGGCGTCTAGAGAAATTTCTATCTAAATACCAGAAGAACCTACGTTGCGCCAGGAAGCACAAAGAATAGTGGCACCATCCAACTCGCATCTTCACCAAGAAACAATACCGAAAGTAAATCCAAACACACTGAAAGGCAGTGCTCTAGCATGGTCCTTTGGCTATAACCAATAATTGAAATAAGATAAGAGATATACATGTTGATAGTTATTTATACTCACACACCCACACATACATACGCGTGAGCAGAGACAACGGACAAGGATAAAAATATATGAGAGAGAATGCGATAAATAAATGCAGAGATCCACTCAGCGGTAAATAGATATTTCTAATTCGTCCCTGGACAGTAATACCCATAATCAGTGAATCCAGTCCTTTGTATCCGTTTATGTATCTAGATCGTTGATAGTTCTATGAATGAGATGACTATGACATTAACGATATTCACTTAATTTGGTTTGGAACGGAAACGATGCGGAAAAAGCATTTTCATATATGTTCAGCAACGTTTCAACTGCGGCGCATACGATCAAAAACATTTATTACACAAGTTTCTCTGCTTCTTTTCGTAATGTGTAGGGTAATACTTTGATGTATCTACTACACAGAATCACATGCAATCAGTTCAGCAGTAGTGGCCATCATTTATGCTGGTTGCGGTGAGTGAGTGAGTAACTGATTGCAATGAAATATGTTATCGATGTTAATTCATGCACATATGTTATATGATGTTCAAATTTACAGAAATAGACACACACACACATGCACACACGAACACATGCATACTAAGAAGTACATACAGACCCATATCTATACATCCATATATAAACTTGTATATATATGTGTGTATATACATGCATATATACTTGTATAAATATGCGTATATACATGCATATATACTTGTATAATTATGTGTGTATATACATGCATATATATACGTATATATATGTGTGTACATACATGCATATATATACGTATATATATGTGTGTATTTATATATATATATGCATTTATATATAATTTTATATACAACGATCGCCCATGTCCAATTTAAATAGATATATTCTGTAAATAATAATAATAGTATTTTATAAGTTAATGGCGATCACCTCGCAACGACTAAAGAAAATAGTCTAATAATGGGGCATATAAGGCCTCGATAGAAAAAAACGCAGGTTTTCCCGTACGCGTGTGACTAGAAACTACACCTCTTTGTTTACGCGACCAACTGAGCTACCAACTACTCCAATACATCAGTCTACTTCTTTCTGTGAGATTCAAGAACTATAATTAGCTCGTAGTTGTTTTTGTAAACAAACCATGTGCTTTTAATATTAATTACATGGTAGCGGGTGTAAAAACTTTTTTATTGATAGCTCCAGTTAATACAGGTATAAGATAAGAATTAATGGGTATGATAAGACACCAAAATATAATTAAATGTAATAAAAAATAACATACCTTCATATTTTATAATATATATACCATACCTTTATTAAATTTTATTACATTGAATTATATTACATTATACGATTTCTAAATACCTTTTTTTTAATTCCTATATTTGCATATTCACTATCTACCAATTCCATTTTTTATTATCATCCAAAATTTTTACTATAATGCTTTTTGTTTACATTATAATCCTTCTTTTAGTGTTATCCATTTGTTTCGTATCATTTTTTTTATTGTATGCTTTTTTATTGCATACTTCATTATTTAATTAATTATCGATATGATGGCCATTCGTCTTGTTTTATACCCCCACCCCATCGAAGAATCTCAGACTTATTGTCTTGCTTTTAATGTCATTGGCTTTGAAGGGAGAATAAATGAGTCTGTCAAATAAGTAAATATATATATATATATATATATATATAAATGAGTGCGAATCGAAATCGTGAGAAAAGAGACATTTTCGAAGGAGATGTGTATAAAATCAGATACTCTAATTTCGATTCACAAGAGAAATATATAAACATACAATAAAATTATATTGCGTCTAAGACAATGTGATACCAAGTATTATGTAAAGTTGCTGCCATTGCTGCTATCACTAAGATAACAGCATGTGATTATTGCATTGTCTTAAGTCGTATATAAATGAATAGATATTGATTGTTGTACTGTTAGATTTCGATCATTTTCTTCTTAACCAATTGGTAGCCATACGTTATTTTGAATGATATATGCTTATTTAATTGCCTAAACGATCTCACTACTTGACAGAATTTGTCTACGATGGTAACTACCTCTATTGAAACATTACTATAACATTATAGCATTAACGATTGAAATCAGACATAACGATGCTGTTGTGCACTATATCCTCAATAAAATTGATAATCTATGTTATATTGGATTTTTGTGAACAATAATATCTCATTGGTTTTCAGTCACCAATTATGTATCTTTCGCTGGTTTACAGGAACTGGTATTGCAGCTACGATATTACGAGTGATTATTTGTGTAATGTGGGGCTAATGGGGATTACGATTGAAAATAGGATGATTTAGGATAGAATTGGAAAAGATAATATATGAGAATTAGGAGCAAATGTAACATCTAGTTCACATAAGTTCTTATCAATTTTATTTAAATTAAAAACACAGAAAAAGTAGACATTCTTGTGCGTAGTAATATTATTTTTTTTTTTGTTCTAGGTTTGTTGATTACCAATCTGTGATTGACTGTAGCTACGGTGGGGAGATGGTTCATTTATGCAATACTGGTGGAATAAAGACCGCAAAGGATGAAATTCAAATGTATAATGATTCAGGGCAGGATGGGACAAGACAATATTTTAGAATTAAGGACAAATTTAACAAGTCGGTCACTGGAATTGTATTTTGTGCTGGAGGTTTTGCGAATGGTGAAGAAAGGACTTTGAAAAACCGAAATGATTGATAAACTGATTGATTGATTGAGTGACTGACAGAACGATTAATCAAATCATCAATTAGGTAGTTGGTTAATTTGTCAGATAGTTAACCAATTAAAAAAATTACAAATTAAGTGAAACAGAACCATTATGTATGTGTTTACTATCGGCATTATTAACTTCCCGAAATACAATAGAATATTATCCATTTTTTTTTTTTAAGCAAACACAGAAATAGAATTTTTTATTATCACATGTATGTTCCAGTACCTGATCTCTAAGGGAAATATAAATTTTTTAAGCATACAAAAATTACGAATTACGATTCAGTGCCTGGAATCGAACTCGGAATCTTGGGGTTAGTAGCTGGCGCTCTTAACCACTACGCCATATGCCTGTAGGCCCCCCCCCCCCCCAAGACACCAGATGAAGGCTGGACGGTGTATCGTGGTCGATTACACCGATCCAAGCACTTGACTGCTACTTTATTTTATCGATTCCGAAACGATGAAAAGGGAAGTTGACTCAGACTGGATTTGAACTCAGAATGTATAGATGTCGTTAAGTCTTTTCTCCACCGTCTTAACGATTCTTCAAGATTATCACCTTAGCTTCATTACTGGAGCATGGGAATTTCAGATATTAATCAGCTTCACAGAAAGCTACCCATTCTAAGCTGAAAAATTGTTTCTCTTATTCTATATTAATGATACTAACTTAGGCAACTTTCACTGCTGTATCCATAGTTTTTCAATTAATATAGCATGGAAAATATGAAGTTTTAACACGTTGACTCACCTTAAACATTCTACATGGAGTCATCGAAGTTATTCTCAGTTGAAGTTCTGTATTATATATGGGACTTGAAAGAATCCAATATCGAACTTCTAATAAAAGATATTTCATTAGATTTGTTGCTGAAGCTAAAATTATACAAACATCGCAAGGACATCAAAGAATTCTCGAATGATATTAAAGAAACTTGAAATATCCAAAGATCATGATCGATACCAAATTATCTCTTCTTTAATAATGTTAGATAAATGATGCGTAACATATTGTTACTTGTAGAGTAACTACTGACGTTCTTGTTTCTGCTTAACTCTAAGCCAACCTTGACTGCAAAGAGCTATGAACAATGACATTCCAGCCGTGACCATCCTCTTTTAATGTGCGATGTACGACTGCATTATTATAGATGTCCCTTTCTTATTGGAGACTATAGGATATAAATCTAGGAATATTTGGCTGCTATTTCAAGCAGATATGGTAACTATCTTTACGTATGTTAAAAGTTACATTTTGGGTAGGAGTATGTGATGTTGTGTCTTCATGCCTTTCTGACAATGTTATATACGCTATCTCAACGAAAATAGAAGACAATTTGCAGCCTAGCTTTTTGAGGTGTTCGTTAATCGCAAGTTACGTATAATCAAGCATACATATGATTGGAGACGTTTCAGCCGTGACCATCCCAATTACAGTATGTATAGAGTACATGGTTTAATGAATCTTTAAGACTGGTACTTATGCTATCGACCCCGAAAATCTGACAGCGCTTAAGACTTCAGTGAGTTTCGAACGCACAACATCAAGGAACATTATTACAGATCAAAAAGTGTAAGTGGAAATATGTGTTGTTTCCAGCAGATTACGATTCGAAAACAGAAATTTACTGATACCTTATTAATTCTCAATATTCAATGACTAAATTTACAGATGACTAAAAATATTTGAATCTGTTTCAAGAAAGAAACTTAGTTATGCAATCTATTTTATTCGACATAACGAACGAAATCTGCCAACTTTTATCTTCTTTCAAGTATTCTAGACTTAGACCCATCAACAGAGTTTTACATAAATAACGCAATAAATAGATAGTTTTCCTGACCAAAATTCCGCCAGAGTTGGCGTTGCATTTCATTCTCTTGGAATCGATGAAAAACACACACACACACAATACATACATACATACATACATATATATAATCGAATTCCATCTCAAAAAATATTAGATTCATGCCAAAATTTGGAACCCTTATTTTACTGATCAACCAACCGCATCAATCAACGACTCTGGAGCGAATATGAGTTGATTGCATGTACCATGTTGTCGCTAATTGTCTTAGGCGCCTATGTATTCGCAAATAGATATGGATACTTTCATGGCGTCCCCACACTTGAGCTAGTTGTAGAACATTGACGATGTGACAGCTTAATGGAGAGGAATGCAACCACCAACACAAGGCTTATACTGGGCAATGTAGAGCGAAAATATAGGAATTGCTACGTACAGAGCAGTGCAGGAATTAGATCCACCATTTTATGTCAAGGAACCATCAGCAAAATTAGAACCAAGGAAGTGAATGTGCGTATTAGTAATACAAATTATTTAATCAAATGTTTTACTGATCTTTCCATCGTTTTTTTATCTTTAATACATTAATTAAATCGATATGAATGAAACTGAAACTTTAATTAACATTGCTTGTAATTATTCATTAGTGAAATTGGAACCACTACATTATGATCGTCGAGGGATAAGGCAAAATTTGAACTAAGAACATGTAGGGTTGTTTGAAAGGTTCACAGACTGCCCAAGATACTCTCATGGAATGTGACCAAATGAGGTTTATTTTTCAACATAGTCCCCATCACATCACATGCAATCCATTCACTTCTTCCAGTGGTGTTGTAGTGTTTAGGTCCCATTGAAGATTACATCCTCTGTCAAAACGTTCATCAACAGCAGATAAAGGTATCATATGGAATACGAACTACTGATTCAGCCATCCACTCAAATTTCTTAAACGTTAATTAAAACGATATCATGAAAACAGATTCTTTAATTAACATTGCTTGTTAAATAACAGACAGAGAGGCAGACACGGTACAACATTTTATTTACCAAACCAATACATTAATAACTGAGTCAGCAGAAAGTTTCGGATAAAATCTAAAATAGAAGCCATATAACCAGAAAGGTATTCTTTAGATGAAATTGGCTTAAAACACTTTAAAAAACGGTGAGATTTTCATCAGTTTATAGTCGCGTTTTAGCTTTTCTTTCCAGTGTTATGAGCAAACCGAGGAAGATATAACGAATAGACTGCTTGATGGTTATCAAAAATGTTATTTATGTATCTGTACGTTTTTCTTTTCAATTGTCAGTTCAAAAATATCAATCTTCAATTTAATGTGTTTTTTTGCTCTTCTAATAACAAACTCTAAATAAAACAACGTGTTTTGAGAGTTGTTTTTGTTGTTTCTTTTTTAAATATTATTTCCAGAACTGCCATCTTGACTTTGGATAATTATAATATTTTTTTCTTTTTTTTTTCTTTTGGTATGTACCTGTGTGTTTGTGTGTGTGTGTATTTGCATGTAATTTGTATACATACAGATACGTACATATATCATTTCTATGTGAATGCGTGAAGGTGACATAATGTCTGATTACGAAGATAGCAAAACTGATCTCGGTAGATGAGCTACAACGAAATGATGTAAGTCCTCCGGGTAACGCACACACTCTCACATGTATGTATATATAGAGAGAGATCTAGACATACATACACACACCTGTATAGAAATATTCACAGGCATTCATTGGCACATATATATGTGTGTGTGTGTGTGTGTGTTTCAAATGTATGTGTACGTATGTATGTGTATGCGCTCCTATATATATATGCGCTTGGATAAAAAAAGGATTTAAAAAGAAATGTATAAAATAAAATCCAAACTAATATAAGAGATCTAAAGTTCTGCATAAGTGGAAAGTAATATTCAAATTTGCAATAAATCTAAAAACATCTCTTTACTTTCTGATTTCAAATCACGCGAGCAACAACTTTATTGTTCATCCGTCCAGAACCAAAATAAAATTTAAATGAATAATGTAATACAATACCACTTATGTACTAGTGTAGATTTAACCCTTAACCACGGACGTCATTTGGTGATATATATATATATATATATATATATATATATATATATATATATTGTAATGGAGAAAGCACCCCCGTTCCCCACTGGACATAACGACGGTCCGTAGCAGACTAACCAATTTTTGCCAGCTGAGTGGACTGGAGAAACGTGAAACAACCACTACAACCCAATCACTACGCAACGAGCCTCCACCTTAAACAGACATAAGTTGATTACATTGTCTAATTAATATGTAAATATATAATTCGAAGTCTTGTCTAATTGCCTTTAATTTAATAATTGTTATATTTATTTTATTCAAATATACATTATCTCGACGTATGAGTTCTACGCAGACTGAAAACTTGTGTCACCCTTTCAGCATCTAATTAATATATAGTCATATAGTTGATTACATTGTGTACTACTTAATATGTAAATTAATAATTCATTGTTTTGTCTAATTACCATGAAATTATATAATTGTTGTACGCGCGCGCGTGCGTGCGTGCGTGCGTGCGTGCGTGCGTGTGGGTGGGTTTGCGTGTATGTGTGTATGTTATTGTGTATGTCTAGTGTATGGTGCACGTGTATATACGCCTTCAATTATAGTCGTGTGTACATAACGGAATGTCCTCGAAGGTCGTAGGAGTAGCAGAGTAGCAGTAGGGATCGTGTGTGAATGTGTATATAATTGTATTTCATGCATGCTTGTATTTTTGTATATCTCTCTCCCTCTATATCTTGATAGACACATATACATACATACATACATATGATATATACATTATCTACAGATATATGTATATATGTGTGTATATTATCGGCATGCCAATAGTGCGACTCTGAAGGATTGTCTCGTCTAATTACCACTTAATTATATAATTAGTTAAATTGCCTAATTAAAATTAGTATGCAGTGTCTCAGCAACAGTGTTTCTGAAGGACAGCGCTAAAATCACACCTTCCCGACTATAACCGTGTTTTAACTAAACGTATAAGTGTAAACTCTACATAAAACATCGTTACATTGTCAGATAATCGTTTTTAATTTCACTAACCCGAATATTTAACTGGTACACATTTTTTTTTTATATAGCATTCATATTATGAATTTGTGTTGCAAGATAACTGATGCGAAACCGTCTGTTAAAACATAATTTCTTAATTTATCTCATGAATCTAAAACTCTCCAGATTTAAGGAAAAGAACGGGCTCATCCTCCAGAGATAATGGGGCAGTCGCGGACTCGAGAGTGTCTCAATAGCCGCCTTTAGTACAATGTTATATGGGATGTGATATACATGTATTTGTCAATGTGCAAATACATGCCCCTGTCCACTTCGAGCTTTTGTCTTTATTTCATTTTTGTTTAAATAATGTGTTCACCTCTTTAGTATAGGGCTAAGTCCTTTGGCTTTCGTATATGGAGTCGGAAAATTGCCATGCTGTTGATGGTTACCGACTCACAAACACGTGTACGATTGTGTTCTTATCTCCAGACAAAAGGTTGCCTCTTTCTTATATGACATGTCAACTTTGGAGAAATTATTCAACTTTGAAATAATTTCCCTTTCTCAAATGTAAATAGTCTAAATTATCATTTGGTAACTATATTATGTGAAGGCGCGTGACATCGTGGTTAGGGTAATCGGATTATGGTCGTAGGGTCCTGAGTTCGACCCCGGCAGCTCATTGGTGTCCTTGAGCAACACTATTTCACCTTGCTCCAGTCCACTCAGTCGGCAAAAATGAGTTGTACCTGTAATTCAAAGGGCCAGCCTTGTCAAATTGTGAGTCACGTTGAATCTCCCTGAGAACTATATTAAGGGTACACGTGACTGTGGAGTACTCAGTCACTTGCACGTTAATTTCACGAGCAAGTGACCCGTTGATCGGATCAACTGGAACCCTGGTCGTCGTAGCCGATGGAGCGCCAGTACGAATCATGATGTCAAAATTGTTAGAACCTCAGACCAAAAAGCTTTGCTGTATTCCTTCCAAATCAACATTTCGCGTTCAAATTCCTCCTCGTATGTCTTTAACTTTCATCCTTTCGGAATATCGATAAAATATGTACCAGTTAAGCACAAGAACCAATGTACTTGACTTAACTTCTTCCTTTACAATTACTGGCTTTGTGCCAAAATTGCAAAGAATTACGATATATCTTCTAAAGGCGGAGATAACTTTTTATAAATCAATCATTTATGTCGTATGGTTTGTAATATACTTGTATTTGTTTTAAGTTATTCAGGTCGACCTTCAGATGTTTATGGCACTCCCCACCACCATGCCCACTATGATTATAATAGAAATTACTTCTTAGGAAGTTTTCAATCTGTTTTTTAATTTATTACTATTACTTGTGTATTTATATATCGTCTGGCAAGTATCCATTACCTATCGTTTTTTTCGTATTTTCTAGTGATTTGTTTCGTCATTTTATTTTTTTTTTGGGGGGGGGTTGTTATGTCTGATTGTAAAGTTTACCATTCCGGTGTATTTATATTTATATTTTATTTTTATATTATTAATGTTTTGTTTTGTTATTCAGATAAAATCTTGGGTATTTTTGATTTCATGATTTAAATAGATTTTTTTTTTTTCAGGATTTTGCTTACATGATTTATCGGCGTATTTTTTTGTGAACTAAAACAAAAACTTAGGAGACAGAAAGACAGAAACAGAGAGAAACAGACAGAGAGAGGGAGGGAGGGAGAAAGACAGAAACAGAGAGAGAGAGAGAGAGAAATAAAGGTAGAGAGGGAGAGACAATCAACAGAGCATTTATTTTTTTACAATGTCATTAGTGGTCTTCGTGAAGTGAAAAAACATATTTCAACCATGTACTGAAACCGCGTGCATCGTCGCGGCTTCTCCTTTCGCTTCGTAATACTCTCTCACATACCAACACTAGAAGCGTGTATAATGTGAGGAAGGTTCTATACATGAGCAATATTAAAACAAACAGTTTCCGGTTATTAATTATCAGAAGCCCATTCAATATATTCAAGAATGGAATGAATGACAACTTTATCTAATTTACCATAATAATGTGTTCTTTGTATTTATTCGTGTTTATAAGAATTCGATATCATTTGCTAGGAACACGGATTTAGGACCTAAAGGTTTTTACAGTACTGAGGGTCTTTTTGTAATAACTATGCTTCTTCCCAAAAACATTAGCGGCAAACTGAATTGAAACTGCAACAAACATCTATAATTCATGCCGTACTTAGAAGTACTTAGAAGAGACTTAGAGTCTCTTACAAGGACCATCGTACAAATGAATGGTTGTTACAACAAGTAGGTAAAAGACGGCAACTTCTGAACACAGTGAAAAAACAAAAGCTCACCCATTGTGACCAAATTTGAAGCGGCAGAAGCATGGAAAACATTATGATGGAAAGAATAGTAGGGAACAGTAGATCAAGAAAGGCGGTGAGCTGGCAGAAATGATAGCACGCCCGGCGGTATTTCGTCTCTCTTTACGTTCTGAGTTCAAATTCCGCCGAGGTCGATTTTGCCTCTTATTCTTTCTGTTATTATTCTTTTGGCCGATGGGGGTGTTTGGCTATACGCTGAAGAATGTGAACCAATTTTGAAGGTGATTTGTGGAAATATGAGGAAGATGTGCTGGTTACATTTAACAGGCTAAACAGACGCGTTGTTGGCCCATTTCGCTGGATTGGAATAGCATAAAACGCTGGGTTATACTATGACTGTTTCTAGGGTTTAAAAAATGAGGGTAAGGAAAATCTCAACTTCTAAACAAGGGGATCCCATCCACCGGGCCACAGGTCAGTACCGGGCCACACAGAAAGAATAATTTTTTTTAAATTATATTTCTATTTCATTGAATGTCGCACTCTGCAAGGCTTTTTGTGCATTATATTTGTATTATATATGTAATGTTTAAATTGTATATCATGCGCCTTATTTTGCTATGCGAGTAATGAACCGATCTGACGAAAATTGTCTTGCAGGAGACCGGTCTGTGATGCAAAAAAAAGTTTGGTAACGCTGCTCCAAACCTTGTTCGTAGGTTTTGTGTCACAACAAAAGGAAACGTTTTTGAAAGACTTCGTTTTTTGAAGTATGCAGCATTGAACACGTCATTTATACAGTCGTGTACTTAAGACATATTCCAACAAATTTTCTTAAAGAAATTTTCTAAAGTTTTCCTGAATCACACTGCAGCAGGTCCATACATAGCAAATTCATCACCATATTGCTTCAAGAAAAAACACAAATTCAGCAAACATCTGAGGTTTTTTTTTAAACTAAATTAAAAAGAAATAAAATATATAAAAACAAAGCTAAAATAAATATTTTACTGATTCCACTCACATCTTATTCAAATTCCAAGATTATATCATTTTGCTCAGAGGCACTTATAGGGAAATTTACAGATGTTATTACCAAGAGTATGGTACAAGATAATTAAGAAATCTTGTCTTCAGAGGACGAGACATCGATAATCATAAAGATTTTATCTTGCCCTGGGCTAACTGTTTCATTTGATGTTCTTCCGTTTCTGCTCTTCCAGTATTTTTTTTTTCAATAATTATAATTACTTTTTCTCTCATTAGAAAATACATTAAATGTCACAATTATTTACACTTGATGCTATTATGGCATTTGGTCACGTTCTTTACATGCTAAGTTCAGATATGTCCGCTGTTGACTGAACCTTTTAGCTTTTACATGCCGATGAAATCAGAAGCTATCAAATTGGAAGTTCGAATAAATATATTTATTACATTTCCGTCTGACCTCTGATTTTGAGCCCATTTGTTATATTAATACAAGCCTCCACATTTTGAAAGTCGGGCAAGTGTTTTAAATCGACCCTGGTATAAGAAACAGAGGCGGTGTGTCGACAGAATCGTTATACCCATGAAATCAGGAGTAGTCAAATTGAAGGTTCGGATACATATATTTATTACGCATCAGTTTGATTTCCTGTTTCGAGCCCATTTCTTAAATTGGCACGAGCCTCCATATTTTTTAAGTGGGATTGAGTCTTTTAAACCGACCCTAGTATAAGAAACAAAAGTGACGTGTCGACGGAATCGTTATACCAATAAAATCAGAAGTAACAAATTGATTGTATGAATAAATATATTTATTACGCATCCGTTTGATCTCTAGTTTTGACCCCATCACTTATATTGACACAAGCCTCCATATTTTTGTGTGGAGTTGAGTCTCTTAAACATCTACCCCAGCCGATCAGGGTAGATAAAGCACTTCGGCTCTGTAGCTGTTCACTTAAAGGATCTCCTTCAGTCATGAATGACCATGGGATCGCACCTAGAAAGCTACCCTCCGAAGTACAAGTCAGACAAAGTTGTTTATGGAAGACCAACAGTCGTCTATGCACACCAGCCTCTCCTCTCCATGCCACTGATGTTATCCAAGAGAAAGGCAAAGACCGATACAGCTTGGCACCAGTGACGTCGCAACTTATTTCTACAGCTGAGTGAACTGGAGTAACGTGAAATAAAGCGTCTTGCTCAAGAACACGACAAACAATCCGGTCTGGAAACCGAACTCACTACATCATGATTTTGAACCCAACGCTCTAACTACTGAGCCATGCTCACCCAAAAGAAGGCAACTCATCTATACAAATCCTGCATTCTGACTACTGGAATTGTGGCACTTGTACCAAACCATTACACGTTTGAAGGACAAGAAAGTACAACTAGCTCTGCACAAACCATGCTCACTATAAAGAAATGTTCATTGTGGGGCTTGTTCATCTTTCCTTCCTAAACCCTTATTCGCTGCAGCGACGAAAGAGTCGACACCGCCACTTAATCTATAATATTCCGTTAAGATATGAACCCATAATCTAGAGTTTTAACTACATACACTTTACAAATCCACAAATTCTGCTAAAATGAACTTCTACATTCTGTTACGCATTTAAATTGTAAAAAAAATATATATATTGGAAAAAGAAATCAGTGATATAACCAAACCAATAAAAATAAATTCGACGCAATCTGAATATTTTCGTTGTACGTTAGTTTTTCTTTTTCTCTTTCCTTCTCTTTCCCTCTCTCTCAACTGTCCCTTATTCTCTCCCCCTTTCCCTCACTTTTCTTCTCTCCCCCTCATTCTCTACATGTATGTACGTGTATGTGTACGTACATGTGTGTGTGTGTGTGTGTGTGTCAGAAGATTTAAGAAATTGTTTCGCATCGGTAGTTTCTTGATGTGAACCCATCTGATGAAACGTTTCAATTGTAAGCGCCATTCTGCTAATAAAAATGTACTATAGTTCACTCACTATTATTAACTTTCATTCCCGCTTTCTATATCGACCCATCCATCCATCCAAAACCTATCTATCTATCTATCTATCCATCTCTGCTCTTGTTTATTTATTTCTTTGTCTATATTTATTTATCTCTCTCCATTTATCTGTCTACGTATGTGTACGTGTGTGTACGTACGTGTGTATGTGTGTACGCGTGTACTTGCGTGCGTGTGCATGTCCGTGTGCATGTACATGTGCATGTGTGTGTGTGTGTGTGTGTGTAGGCGCGTGCGAGCGAATGTATGCGCGCACTTACGTGTGTACACGCCCGTGCATATGAGCGCGTGTGTCAGGTGTAAGGGTTCGAAGGAGAAGAAGGAAGCCAGTGTCTGCTGTATAGTTTTGAAGGGTGGAATGCTAGAAGAGAATACCACGAACTCCACCCAACGTCACTCCTGTCAGAGTAAAGAGAACTAAAACCACACTTACACACACACATTCTCGTCCTCTATTTCCCTTTCTATCTTATACACATACACACACATTCACGAAATACCACCTCGTTAACAAAAACACAACCAAGACAACTAAACAAAAGGCATAAACGTCAGTTAAAACCCACAATTAAATCAACAAAGAAAAACAAGCGGAAAAACACTCAGAGAACAAGTGTGCAAAAATATCAAAAGAAACTAGAAAATCAAAAACAAGAAAACATCAGAAAAGCAACAAGAACAACAAAAGCACTATCACCACTACAACTACCAGCAACAACACCACCACCAAGAACAACAACAGTGGCATGAACATTTACATAAAACCACATTTTATAAACTTCACGTTTTTAAGCAAAAAGAACGTTGAGGCTAATAATGTTCGTAATAAAAACAAAGCCGAAAATACTAATAGGAAGAATTTGAAGCATCAGAAAATAAGCTTCTGTTCAAAAGACCACTAGAAGTCTATTATCCTTAGAAGAGGTTTTCCTTCGGCCAGAGAATTTTTCCCGCGAGGAAGTAGAAAAGAACTTTTTGGAGGACTTCATTCTAGGAAGCCTTTTCCGTTAATAAGAACAGGTTGTGTTTTCTCAATTAC
>NC_142949.1:31143665-31161165 GCF_046866305.1 Octopus bimaculoides | reverse complement strand
CTTTGACAAGAGAAAAGATAAAAGAGAGATAGGATACGTACTGTCTCTCTCTCTCTCTCTATGTATATATATATATATATATATATATATATAGATATACATACAACAAGAAATAATATCTGTCTCTTTTTATAGAAACAAAAGTGTTTATAGGACTGCAAAAGAAGTGCTCAAATATAAATAAAACGAAGACAAAGAAGCATTCGTTATGGAACATTAAATTTGGGTCAACGACTTTACATACAACACCACCCCTCAAAAATTTAATCATATATAAAAAAAAAGACTCCATGGTTCCCAAACACATAAAAAAAGTCTACATATACATGAAATCACAGAAGGTAAATATATAATCGAATAAAATACAAATAGAACGGGCTCACAAAAAGTTAAATATAAACGGGTAAAAATTCAAAAACTACCAAAAGAAATCTAATATAAAATAAGTTAAAAATAAGATAAAGGTCCGACTAAAAAAGTTTTATCAAACGATTGAAATTTTTAAAAAACTTTAAAAAATGTTGGATCTTTCTGAATTGAGGGGCGCCACTTTTTATTTATGTTTTATTTAGTGTTTTCTACCGAAACACTTTCAAACCTCGTATACTTGTATATTTTGTGTTATAGACCAGATTAAAATTTTTGTATTCGAAATTATTTCATGTAAATAAAATTGTCGTATTTCGGTAATTTCAACCAATTACTGACGTCTATTGAGGTGAAAATAATTACTGCTATGGATTGTAAAGAAAACGTTGTGTAGTGTAATGGGATCTTTTCCCTTGAATAAAATTAGTGCTGTTGTTTGCCAACAACAACTATCGGCGGTACTGTTATTTATAACATCGTTTGTGCGTTTGTACTGGTTTTAGTTTTAGGATTTTGAAATTCACATTAATACATTTTTTCCCTTTTTTTCCCCCCAGTCTTTTCTTTAAACAATTAGGTTAGGGTTATGATTATTTTTTGCCATAACCTAACTCATAACCCTAACCCTAAAACCCGAACCTTAACCCTTACTAGGGAATAACGATATAATTACCAGGGAATAACGATCTTGTCACCGGCAAAAATTATTTTTTACAGAAACAGCAGTAACTGTATTCAGCTGAATAGACGTCAGTGATTGGTTGAAATTACAGAAATACGACAACTTTAACATGAAATAACTTGCAATATAGAAAGTTTTGTTAATAAGGCTAAGATAAAATGATGTTTTATATGACATATTCTACCAGTATCCTAAGTTTGAAAGTGTTTCGTTCAGAAAACATTTGGCGCCCGTCAATTCAGAAAAATCCAAAATGTTTAAACATTTGAAAAAAAAGTCTTTTACTTGCCTCATACAAGTACGTCCAAAGTTCATAGGTAAATTTCCACAGGTAAAATTCACATATATCTTGAAAAAAGTCTTTTACTCCTTCCACATAAGTACATCCAAAAGTTCATAAGCAGACTTCACAGGTGAAATTCAACATTCACATATATCTATGGCCATTTCATATGGCGACCGCAGTTTATTTACACTAAAGTGCATCACAGCGATGACCCTCTCACGAGGATAAACAGGATACAGGAGACCATTTCTTTATTACCTATAAGAGGTTACACAGAAAAAAGTTCGATCACCAGTACGAAACATAAAGACAGTACAAAACGAGACATAACAAACTCGGAGGACTAAAAATTTGCAAACAGAAAATCACACTTGAAGAAAAAATAAAGAGACGAATGCTAGTATGAAAGAAATGAAAAATGAGGCGTAATACCCACTCGAACCCCGAAGTCGAGTGGTTACATTGATACATTTTTAAATACAGTCTTTTCTCTTACTTTTTTACAATTTTAAATTCACATTAATACATTTTTTCCCTTTTTTTCCCCCAGTCTTTTCTTTAAAAAATTAAACGTTCACAATAATAATTTTACAGTTTTTCTCTTTTAAATTTATTGTTCATCTTATGTCCTCATACTCCACCACCGACGGCGGAGTACCTCTTATCCATAGCGGTTGTCTTTATTTTACAACTTCTATTACATCCATTGCCACCATGTCCCTATCAAAACAACTCTGTCGTTCACACCATACTCCTCTCCGGGCAGATTCCTCTTCACCACTACTTTAATCTTTTCTACTCTTTTTAGAACAATAATTCAACAAGTTCAACAATAAATTCAAATTTCACTTACTTAACAAAACCTTCTCAAAAATGCTCGCCGCAGGAAACAGGAGACATGCGTGGATAATTTTTTTTTATATTTTGAAAAGCTTGCGCTTCTATGAAAAGCTTATATATATTAAAAGAAAAACCCATCGGTGGACCAGTCCAAATTTTCTAAAAAAAAAAAAAAAAAAAAAAAAAAATTACTAAACACTCAAATGGCTGTAGTTAACAGAAATTCAACCTCGCCGGTTTCAAATCCCCGTAATGCTAAACAATATTTTTTTACATCTACTTTTATTTCTATACACTTTCAAAAAAGGTAATTAAGAAATTAAAAAGATATAAATGAGGAAAAACGCACGTCTATTGCATGGGGGTGGGTATGTGAACACAATCATTGGCCTGTCAACGGATCTCACTATATCCAGAAAAAGCTGAGCGAATATGTATTTTTGTGCGTATATCTATGCACAGGTGTCTATATAAATGTAAGGGTAAAATGTAAAGATCGCCCACAGTATGTTTGAATGTACGATTACGTTTTGAGTTTCGATTTTCGTTCTGTCTATGTTTGCTTTATGGTTTTTACTTGGCGGTTTTCATTAGGAGTTATAAAGCACGATATTTGATTCACTGCTCTATTTTAGTTAATATTTTATCTGATATTTTGATTCTGTGAAAATCACTTTATTACTTATTACGTATAAGAAAAGTGTTTTTCATTATCACCGAAGTTTCTCGTGCATATATGAGTAGCAGACGACAACTAGTAAAATGTATTCTAATGAAAATAAGCGAAACAGGTTTAAAAATTCCGATAACTTTTGCCAAGTCCCCGACGAAATATCTCGGCACCTATGCTCACTGCAAATGTTTGTGCAGCACCTCATCCACGAGGCGCCGATGCATGGTGGGTCGAAATGATCGTAGTTGATAATAGTCTCGTCAATTCCAGTCTCTTCCTCATACTTTATATAATTATATAAAATTATATGTACATATATGTATGCATTCACACACACACACATATATATATATATGTATGTATATATATACTCATGTGTGCCAGCATTTGTGTGCAATGGTGTGTATAGTTCTCTTCACAATGAACTAATGATCTGGCATCAGAAACATTGCCGTCACACGATACAAATTTCTATAACCAAAGCAACACGACTTTGCTGATTGAATGGAGAGCTCTGTTGATAGCAAGACAACTTTATAAACTAATTGCTTTCATTTCAATTGTAATGACTTTAACTACCGACTTAGATCGCTTCATGAATATTAATTAACCATTGATACATGATTACCGATGCTTTCTACTCCCAATAGATATTGGCATAGTTTAGTCTTACTTCATAAGAGCAATAGCATTTTCTAATTGAAATATTAATGGCACTTTTAAATATTCACCTTGTTAAGCCAGTGGCTTATTATTCTAATGAATGTAATACTAACTATTGTTATTATAACTGTTTTTATTATCATTAAGGCGCCGAGCATGCAAAGTCGTTAGCACGCTGGGTAAAATGCTTAGCGATCTTTAGTCCATCCTTAAGTTCTCAGTTCAAATTTCACCGGGGTTGTCGCTACCTTTCCACATTTTGGGGGTTGATTAAAGTACCACTTGAGCACTGCGGTCGATGTAATCGACTATTCCCCTCCCCTAAAACAAATTCCGCCCTTGTGCCTATTGTAGAAAAGAGTATTAAGACGGTGAGTTGGCAGAGAGTCGTAGGCGCGCCGGAGGAAATTCTTAGTGGTATTTCTTCGATGTTACGTTCTCAGTTCCAATACCACCACGGTTGACTTTACCTTTCTGGGTCGGTTACATAAATAAAACGTAACTTCACAAAGTATCTCACTATGAGATCGAACTCGATACCACAGATTATCAAACCAAGCTTCCAACTTCACAGCCATGCTACATTAAATATCAAAGTCCAGTTACAATTATTTTCTCATTTCTAATGTTTTAATATTTCTCTTACATACAACTAATATTGGCGTTCTAACATTAAAAGTTTCTGGTGTTTGATGTAATTTCTTCAATTAATATATTTATTCAATATTACATAATAATTACCAAAGGGAAAATAGAAAAATACGTTTTTTAATAACGTCTATGTTTATCACAGCAAATATAATATGAAGCAGCATTTTGTTTTATCTTTCGAATCATTGGTTTCGGAACTACAAACAAAAAACCTCTAGCTCTGTTAGTAAATTTCAAATGATCCATCCATTTGTAATTCTACTATTTCTCTTACTACATCCCAACCACCATCAGCATCGTACAGTAAGAGATAGACTAAATCATGTGATTCGCACTCGTTATTCTTCACAGATGAAGAGAATGAGTCCTAGTGTTCAGTGAATGTAACGTCACATTTGTTCGTAGAGAGTGTGTATATTTATATGTCGTCTGTTGAGTTCAATCTAATGTCTCTCCACTTCCGTCATTATTCAAAACCTGATTTCAAATATTTGATAAGGAGTTTCCTAATCCCCTCCCCAACTGTGCACTCTCCCGTTGCAAAAAATAAATGAGGGTTCTGCGGATTCTTGCTTAACAATCCGCTCAGGTGATTTGCTAAAAGTGATCAAACGTTTGCGTTGTACATTAGCTCACTCCTTTCACTGAACCAACGCTACCTGTACAGGTGAGCGCTGTGCCACGCGTCACGTGTTGAAGTCAACTTAGGGCAACGAGAAACGAACTGCTTTCTTCAAGTGCACAACGCACATGCGGTCTGAGAATCGAAACAACGATCTTGCGATCGGGCGTGCAACATCCTGACCCCTTGACCCCTTGACTTCACATCCCTCCGAAATACACTGAAATAAAACTTTGAAAAAGCACAAATATTTGTATATATTGATAAGGTTTTCTTACTGTTGTTATTGTTTAACATTATAAACCTCATGGAGTAGACATAGAACATTTATCTTACTTTGAGATACATATATATTTTTTTATGCGCCCTTTTAAAGCCTAGCCAGGCTCATGGGCCCGGTTTCCCGCATCTATGGCGTATGTGTTCCCCCCACCCCACTGCTGGACGGGACGCCAGTCCATCGCAGCGTTACTTAAGAAACAGGAAGAAAGAGTGAGAGAAAGTTGGGGAGAAAGAGTACAACAGGGGTCGCCATCACCCCCTGCCGGAGCCTCGTGGAGCTTTAGGTGTTTTCGCTCAATAAACACATACAACGACAGGTCTGGGAATCGAAACCGCGAGTCCGCTGCCATAACCACCTCCACATATACATAACACTATTATTTCTAGCAGGTCTAAAAGCCGTATAAAAACTCCCTCGCTGACTACGTATTCTTGGCACGAGGATTCATAAATAAGAAAACCAAAATCTTATTTATAAAATGTTATACGATGCAGTTTTCGGTTTACAAAATTCTATTTATGGTGTTTTCATATGTTTATACTTTTCAGGTGGATTAGCTGTAATCAACAGAATTTACGTGTTCGGAGCAATTTACTGGAATATATAAGATGGGCTGAAGTATGCTCCGATAATCTGTGGGATTTATGTGTAAATCATTTTTTTATCGTTTACTTGTTTCAATAATTGGACTGCAGCCACGCTTGGAATGGATCCTCACACTTATCTTTCCTTTTTAAGCGTTTTACTTATAATCATTGGCGTCTTTTGCTGAAGTGCTAAGTTACGACGACGTAACTTGTCAAGCCGTGCTGGGGGACAGAGACAATGACACAAACACAGACGTGTATACGTGTGTGTGGGTGCATATACTTGTGTATGTATATGTATATATGTACATGTGTGTGTGTGTGTGTGCACGACGTTTCTGTCCACCAAATTACCACATAGAGATTTGGTTGACCCGGGGATATAGCAGATTACACTTGCCCAACATTCTACAAAGTGGGACTGAACCCGGACTCGTATGGCTGGGAAGCAAGCGTCTTGGCAGACAGTACACTTGCGCCTTTATCATGTCTATATTTTCCGATAGATTTTGTCTGCTTAGCCGTATTATATGTAATCAGCTGTAGTATGTCTACACATTCAATAGGATTATCTATAATCGGCTAGATTATATGTATATTATCAACTGTAATAAGTTTGGAAAGTTTTACATATCTTTACTGTTCCATTGATGGCTTGAATCTGTATGTGTGAATGTATGTATTATGTATGTGTTTGTGTTTGTGTCCCCGCTCCAACCGCTTGACAACTGATCCTGCTTTCATTTACGTCGTCGTAACTTAGCGTGAATTGTGTGTTTAAGTGCAAACGGATTAGATGTATTAATCATGAGAATGTGTGTTGAACTGGATTATGTGTACATTTTTGGTGGGTTATATGCAATCTGATAGATTAGAGGTAATCAACTTGATTAGGGATGTCTTTTGTGAATAATACATTTGCTTTGCGTCTGCGTAGTGTTGGGTTGTCTCACTGCATATAACCTTCGGTAACTTGCTTCTGTTGTAGCACCAAACTGACAAATGCTTTGTGAGTGAATTTTGTAGACAGAATATCTGTAGTACATACATACATGCATATATACAGACAGACATGCATACATGCAGGCAGACATACATACATAAACTTTATAGAACTGACATGATGATTTAGGATAGCGAAGCGGAATTGTATACATTTGTGGAAATCAGCTGCTCAGCGGATGTTAACATAAAGCTAAAGATCAGCGGAAAAGAAAATACCTATGCTGAACTAATGATAAATCTACAGTTACTGAAACCAGATTGAAATTGCAAGTTCAGGTTTATACCTGTAATTATTAGGGCACTGGGATATGCAACATACTACCTAAGTGCCAATCATGAGAAATTAGGCTTCTCAAAACCAGAAAGGAGAAAGCGAATTCGAAGACTACAGAGCTAATCCATCACTGGAACTCTAAAAAATCTGTAAAACCTGGCAGAAAGTTGTCATTTAAGTATATATGCGCATGTCTGGACATACAACTCTATGCATGAGAATACATACATAAAACGAAACATGCAAACGTGCACATGCACTGACTCAAAATACTGCACATATACACACATTCAAAAATACTATGTTGATGGTTTTGAAATTCCAGTGAAGGAGTCTTGGATCTAGGTTAGAAACCAGCTCTTTCTCTATTGGCAAGAGATCTTGAAATAAAACGGAATAATGGCTTACATACATACATAAATTATGTATGTCATTTTTCAGTTTTATTTCAAGATTTCTTGCCAATAGAGGAAGCCAGTATCTAACCTAGATCCGAGGCTCCTTCATTGAAGTTTCAACATCAACAACAGGGTATTTTTGTATATATGTATGTATGTATGTATGTAATCAATCAGTTTCATTTCTGTATTTCTTGTCCATAGAGAAAGAGCCGGACTCTAACATAGATTCAAGGCTCCTTCATTGGAACTTTTATCAACATCATCTAGGTATTTGTGCATATGTGTGTGTGTGTGCAGTATTTGGTGTTAGTGTATGCGCAGATTTGTATGTTTGTTTTATGGATGCGTTTTTATGTCTAGATGCATGCATATGTATTTATGTGCTAAATTTTTGGAAAGTTTTACATATCTTTACTGTTCCATTGATGGCTTGAATCTGTATGTATGAATGTATGTATTATGTATGTGTTTGTGTGTGCGTGTTTCTTTGTGTTTGTGTCCCCGCTCCAACCGCTTGACAACTGATCCTGCTTTCATTTACGTCGTCGTAACTTAGCACTTTGACAAAAGAGATGGATAGAACATTTTAGCGCTGGTGTGTATTGCTTCGATCAAAACTCTCAAGGCGGTGCCCCAGTTTGACCGAAATCTAATGACTAAAACATTTAAAAAAAGTAAAACATAAAGGGCAATAATATGGATCGTTGCCTACATTTTCAACTCTATTGTATATGATCAACTGTATATTTATTGAAATTAGCTTTAACTGTCAATAAACATTAGGCTTATTGATTTGAAATAGAAATGAAAAGAGAACTGAACCGAACCAATTCTGCCCACCCTAAGGATATTAATGATATAAAAGTTGATAATTCGATTCAAGGTGCACGAAAATAGGAATGGTTAATTCCATTCGTTATCACTTCGCCACTCTCCTTACAGTACCATTCTCACCTCTCATTAATTCATGAACTCATTTCTGAATCAGAACTAAACTATATGAAATATATGGGCAGGTGTAAAAAAAGAACGAGACAAAAGAAATAAGTTCGCGTGTACTTTAGAAATCGGTAATCGATACTGCTTCTTGAGATTCTGTGACAGAGTGTTATGCGTTTTTCAAGATATCTCTTAACTTTATCCGTTTAATCGTTTCAGTCATTTGGACTGTGGCCATACTGGGACACTGCATTGAATGGCTTTTACTTCTACATAGACCCCAGTATTTAGTTTTCAAAATTTGATAATTATTTGATCAGTGTATTTTGCCTAACTGCAAGGTTACAAGGATATAAACGTCCAACACTGATTCTTAAGCGGTGGATGAAGAGGAAAGCACATACGCGCATATACACACAGAGAGACACACACACACAGACACACACACACACAGGCACACATACTCACATATACGACGGGCTTCCACACAATTTCCGTCTACCAAATTAACTCAAAAAGCATTGCTCGACCCAGAGCCATAGTAGCAAATACTTGCCTAAGGTACCGCACAGAAGAACAGAACCCGAAATCACATGTATGCAGAAGATGCTTTTTACCCACATATCCATGCGCCTAGATTAAGGTTATTGGAGCCAGTTTGTCTCCGGTGGGAAAGAATGAGAGGTGAGTATGGTACAGTAAAGAGAGTGGTGAAGTGATACGGTTTTCTGTGAATCTAATTAACCATTCCTATTTTAGTACACCTTGAATCGAATTATCTACTTTTAAGTCATTTATATCCTTAGGACAGGCAGAATTCATTCCATTCTCGTTTCATTGCTATTGCAAGTCAATAAGCCTAATTAGAACATGAAGCAAGAAAAGATGTAGAGGCTTGTAAAAGAAATGAAACTGTCATATTTGGAACAAATATATCAGAGAAAACGATGGAGTCGTTAACACGCTGGGAAAAGTGCTTTGCAGTATTTCGTCCGTCTTTATGTTCTGAGTTCAAATGCCGCCGACGTAGACTTTGCCTTCCATTATTTCGGGGTTGATAAAAAAAAATGTACCAGTTGAGTGCTGACGTCGATATAATCGGCTTAACCCCTTCCAGTAGTTGCTGGCCTTGTGCCAAACTTTGAAACCCATATACGCTAGCTGTAAGTCGGTATAGGAAGAATAACTACAGCCTAAGTTAAATATTATCGATGTAATCGGCGGGACCACTATAAGTATTGACGAATGTTTCGCAGTGAATTAGAGTAAATCAGATTTAGAACAACTTAATGATTTATGTTATTATAATTATTATTCCACACAGACGGGAACGTGATTTTAAAAACCTGAACTAAAAATCATATACTTCTTTTCAATATAGGCACAGGGGTTGAATTTTGGAGGGAGGGGACTAGTCAATTTTATCGATTTCAGTCCTAAACTGGAACTCATTTGATCGACTCTGCAATGCTGAAAAGCAAAGCCGATCTCCGTGGAATTTGAGTTCAAACCGTAGCGACGGACGAAATGCCGCTAAACATTTCGTCAGGTGGCTAACGATTCATGAACCACAGATAAAAATCCTTACAATAGGCAGAAAGCCTGAAATTTTGGGGGAAGGGGTAATTTTTGTGGTGGTGGTGGTGATCTTGCTGCTGACGATGATGATGATGATGGCAGTCCTTTGTGTCCGAAGATCATGAAGAAGGCACTGTAAGGTACTTTAAGTTTTGATCTTTGAACAACAGGATCTGACGCACTTGGAGAAAATATATAAGCCTTACTCATAGATTATGTAGATGACTCTTTTTCTTTGCCATTTCTCATCTGCTGCACTCATTCCGAATTTTTCAAGCTGCTTGCATCGATTTTGATACATCCTAGCCTACCATCATCTGTACTGCGACGACTCCTCATCCTGTGGGGCCTATACCTGCTTGGGTGAGCTGGCATTTCCAGTGATCTTTGAAACGCTTCCTGGGGGTTCCTCTGTCTCATTTGCCATCGTTGAGTTCGCTGTAGAAATACTATTCTCGGCATTCTGGATTTATCAATGCGTGAGTCGTGCACTACCCCTCCTAGCATTCTGAACAGCAGCATGGCTTCAATGCTTAGGATGTTAACGTACCGGAGGACTTCGTTGTTTTCATGAAATGTCTATAACGTAAACATATTCGAATTTAAGAACTACATGGCATGAACAAGTTTTAGCTAGAAGTCAAAAATAGAAATAAATACTTATATGTGCATGCTTCGGCATATATCAGTGGAATTATATGCATGCTTCGACATACATCAATGGAATTATGAATAGATAATGACTTTGGCGGGGCCAAATTCATATATGATTACACACGAATTCGTTCCACTTCTGGTAACAAAAATAAATTTGCTTCATCAGTAATGGAAAAGAAAAATATAAACATATATATGTTAGTTGGATAACGACAAGAGAACGACAGATCGATTGAATCTTTTAAGGAAAAGATTCGTAGTAAAAATATAGGCAACATAAAATAACGTATACATAATTTAAGGCTGAAATATTTTCGGAGAAATTGTACATGTATGTATATCTTCTGATTTGTCACTTTATAGAATAACACCACATGGTAGGAAAACTAGTAATTACTTTGGAAATCTGGACATCTTGATGTCAAGGCTTATATTTTTGTTATAAAATCTACAACCACATGCTGATACACACGCTTATGTATGAACATACAAATATACACAAAACTACAAAATATAATAGAAAAAATACGTTACTGGAACGAAAAATTAAGTACCAACTGGTACATATATGTCTGCACACATAATTTACAGGAAGATTGTTGACTAACTCTAAGGTTGTGTCCGACTGCCCGACGAAGGGTATCGGGTGGAAACTTCGAAGTTACAGCTATCAGTTTGTGAAAGCATAATAAATATATACTTTAGAAAAGTATTGAGTAATTCTTCAACTGAATGTCAAACGATTTTTGTTTTAACTCAACATGGAAAAACAAACGCTAATATACGAACACACACACACTCCCCTTCACTACTCTCTCTCTCTCTCTCTTTCTCTCTCTCGTTGCTCACCAATGTTCAACTTCTTCCCCTTTTTTCTCTCTCTACCACTCTCTCTCCTTACCCACCCACCGCTGGTCACATGTGACTGGCTACTGCCCTCTTCCTTTTCTATAGGACACTGCCAAGCTAGCACGACCTTTTCTTCTCTCTCCAGTTCGTCACATCATAGCGTTCAGTATACAGATATTTTTTTGCGTCTGGCCTACAGCCCTTGTTTATTTTCACTGTTTCGTCTTCCTGTCGCTGCCGTAATTCTTCGTAACGCTTAGTTTAGAATAGGGGCAGCTGATGAAGGAAATATTCTCTATGTGGCCTGTTTGTTTTCTGTGCTCTGTTTATGTTCTGTTTTTCATTTTGTCCACGTATTTTTTTTTGACGTCCTGTACCCAGATATGCATCTATATATACATGTAGATATAGGTATGTACATACATGTACGTACATATGCATAGACTTACATATTATTTGTATTATATATATATATATATATATATATATATATATATACTATATATAATATATATAGAATAAAGAGAAAGAGAGAGACAGATAGATAGATAGATACACGGAGGGATGGATGGTAATTATAACGATTAGGAAACAACCACAGCAATGTTTTATTACATACACACACATACACATATAAAAGGCAGCAACAAAAAAACCTCTCTCTGACACACACGCGCGAGCACACACACACACCTCTGCGCACACATGATCAGCTATTGAGAAATAATTGGTATAATATTGTGCTACCAAAATGGTTTTATAGATCATAACTCTATTTTCTCTAAACCAAACAACTAAATATCTGTCACACACAAAATATATGTTTAACAGACTGAGACGGATTCCATTATATTTCTTCAAACTACAAAATGGAAAAACTGACAGAAATTATATTTTGTTCAATTCACTTCAGAAAATATTATTCAAAGTTGATTGAATTCAATTTTTAAATATTGTTTTTATTTATTCTTCTTTGTATTGTTTACCATATATTTGCTCAAAGACAGAGAGCTGGCAGACTCGGTAATACGCCAAACAAAATACTTGGCGGTATATATTCCGTTTCAACGTTTTCAGTTCAAATTCCGCTGAAGTCACCTTTATCTTTCATCCTTTCGGGGGTCGATAATTCACGTACCATTCGATGTAATCGGTCATCACCCTCCCCTAGACTTCAGGTCTTGTACCTATTATAGAATGGATTATTATTGTTTACCATATATTCTTTTCTGCTCCAGGCACAATGCCCGAAATATTGAGGGCATGGGCCAGTCGATTAGATCGATCCCAATATGTAACTGGTACTTAATTCATCGACCACGAAAAGATGAAAGACAACGTCGACCTCGGCGGAATTTGAACTCAGAACGTAAAGACAGGCGAAATACCCGCTAAGCATTTCGCCCGGCGTGCTAACATTTCTTATTTCTTTATTGCCCACAATAGGCTCTGTACCCTCACTATTCACTAATATGTTTTATATATGTCCCTACAACTGCGGTGAGTTGGTAGAATCGGTAGCACACCGGAAAAAAATGCTTAGCGGTAATTCGCCCGGTTTTACGTTGTGAGATCAGATTTTGCTGAGGTTAACTTTGCCCTTCACCCTGTCGAAGTCAATAAAATAACTACCAGTTGAACACTGGGGGTCGGTGTAATCGACTTACCCCCGCCCTCCAAATTGCTGGACTTATGTCAAAATTTGAAATCAATATTCATTTCATGTTTCTCTTTTTGTCTCTCTTTCTCTCTACATTTATATACATACATAGATGTAGAAATATACGTGGAAGGTAAACTAATTTAACTCGGTATCCATTGTGTTTCTGAACTCGTCCGGCGCCAATACGTTTTCGACGCTTGCAAAGAATAAATAAATGATAGAATCACAGACAAGCTGATGAGAGTAAGAGACAGAACGAGAGCAAGGAAAGAAAATAATGATGGAAAAATAGAAAAACGGAGGGGGAAAGAAAGAAAAAGAAAATATGATAGTAAAGAGAGGAAATGGTATCAACAGAACTTGTCAATAAAATTCAGAATATTTCTGTATTTAATGTATGAAGAGACGTACCCAAGAGATTAGTGAAAGCCGGAATGTCAGTTGAGATTAGACATAGTTAGGACCGAAAACATTGAAGCACACACACACATACTACACGCGCGCACACGCACACATACACATATTAATATAATATTACGTCTGTACTACTTTTGTTAATGTTTAATGTAAAGTAACTCAAGTAAAGTAAGAAAAAACGGCTTTTAGTTGTGGCAGTGGTAGTTTGGACATACTAGTGGCGACGTTGGTGCCGATAATTGGGAGCTGTGAAGCATATACAGAAAGAGAGAGAGAAGGAGAAGAAGAGAGACGAAAAAAGAAAGAAAACGTATTGCGGAAATAGTGAATAAATGAAGAGAAAGGAAACACGAAAGAAATAGTGAAGGAAAATGAGACAAGGATTTCTAAGTAGTATGATTGGGAGTTAAAGTAAGCATGCAAGGGAAAAGGTGTGAAACTGACATGAATATTTAAATATGAAGAGAAGAAAGAAAGAAGAATATGGAAAAGACGTAAAGCTTGTGACGCCATAGTCTTTAGTTACATTGTTCTTTTATATTCTCCTCTCTCTTTCCCTCTCTCTATTTCTGTCCCCCCTCTCTCTCTCTCTCTCTCTTTTTTTTCTTTCTTTCTTTCTTTCTTTCTGGGTTTGTTTCAGCTTTTGAGTGATGTTTCGTGCATTATAAAATCGTTCCAAAATTTTTCTCAAAGTCAGCGATCTTTTTTGAAGGAGACTGTTAGTCGATTACATTGACTCCAATTCGCAACTGGAGTTTGTTTAATTGACTTTGAATATAAAGCATGTTTGACATCAGCAGAATTTAAAATATAAAATGACAGCAACTTTAGTTGAAATTATCAAATTGTTACAAAAGTCAGAAAATACTAAGATATTTCGTTGGCATGTATGAATTAATTTATATAAACTTATCTGTTCAACTATGCCTGAGGCATATTCGAAGCCATAAGAAAACGAGTTACTGTATATTGTGTGATGGTAAAAATTTCTCGCCGTAGACAACTTGGTGTAAACACAGCAATCACTATTAATGTATCTCAGTAGTTATATGTAAATATTTATGTATGTGAGTGTAATTGAACACACATACATACATACATACATACATACATGTATACATACTTATTTACGTACGTACGTATGTCTGTATGTATACGCATATTAAAATAGAAAATGAAAAAGCGAAACACTTGGCATACTCCAAAAATCAGGAATTGAAACCACGATTGTGAGATCGTGGGTGCAACACCCTAACCAGTTGGCCATATCCCCTCACCATTCATTAATATGTTCTATATTTGCCCCTACAATTTCAGTTAATCCATGTCGTATATGTATAGTAGTTCGTGTGCTAAACAACTCCATTTTCTATAGATTAAAATGCATTTCATTTATGTCTTAGATAACTATCTTAAGTGCTGGCAGTGTCAGAACTGCTGCGTCTCCGTGCGTAAATCAAAATCAGAAGACGGGAAATGAATGCGAGGATAAATTTCCCTGAGAAAATGCGTGAAAGGGAGATAACTGTGAGTAATGACACCAGTTCATAATGTCAGTTTACACAGGTGCTAATCCGGTGCGTATGAATGCGAGAACAGATGATGATGAATATAGACAGTGAAGGAAATGGAATATCGAAATAATGAAACCAGTATGAGTAGTACCATTTTTCAGGAGCATATTGTTCAACAGAACACAGAAGTAGATCGACTGCTGACCGCTGATAAAACAGAATGGAGGGCGGGGGGGAGAGAGTTTTCTTTTGGGAATGTGGACTAATGTAACAGACGAAATGCTTGAATGATATAACAATAAATGAAGTGAAGCTTGAAGACACTCTGAAACAGATTTTAGTGGAATTAGAATGAAATTTAGAAAAGGTTATAGTTGAGGCTGTAATATGAAAATATTTAGAATCAATACACTAACAGAGATAAAAATGAAAGTGAAGGGTAGTGAGTCATTCATTGCAAAATATGTATTTTGTTTTGTTAGAGAGTCACGTCGTGGCTAATGTTAGGGCTAACAGAGAAATGCTTTTGCCGAATTAATCTGCAATGTGAAGGTAACAGCAACAATTTCCCTGAGAAAATGCGTGAAAGGGAGATACAGAATGGAACTGTTTATCGTATGTAAGTTCTATTATTTTATGGTTTGAAAAAGTGTATACCAAATCAAGGTTGTATATTGCTGAGAAAAATACTAAATCTATCAAGCTATACTAAGAAGCTGACTAAAATCCAGATAAAAAGATACTTTTTACTTTAGGTGCCATATCCAAAATGTAGGACAAGCGATCATGTCCTGCTACTATTTTCTGTTCTGCGTTTTCTGTAACAGTTCCACTTTCTCAGGTTTAATGCGTCTGTTTTCCAAACAGTTCGTCAAGCTTGATATCCACATAAGGCCTTGCATACCTCTGCTTCTTTTCGTTTCAATCTTTCGAATAATCGCTAAATTCTCCGGGCCCTCTTTCCTCATTACATGACCAAGCAACTGAGATTTCTGCTTGCGAAGTAGTTTCTTCTTTATTGCAGTACAAGGCATCACTTCTTCATTAGATATCTTGTGAATGTATACTATCTTTAATATTCTTGTGAAGAACAACATATCGCGACCGGAATACAGAAACCATTATAGCACGCGCCTTCGTATATAAATAATATATAAGTTTAAAAAAAAAAAAAAACATATAATAAATTGCACAAACAAACGAAAAACTGACACAGATGATCACCAACACCTCATCATTTATCGGCCACAGGTTCAAATGAATTTTCACGCTTTACTATAATATTGAATTGCTTCTGGTGTCGCCAGCAACACAAAAAAAAAAAACTGCCGGGAGGGACCAAAAATAAAACAGAACACAAATGACGAAACTAGAACTAATGAGCATGCAATATAGAGCTGGAAGTATGAACATGAATAGATGTGATTCAAGACGAGGCCATTAGTGGAAGGACGAGGGACAGAGGCGAAATAAACAGAATAAGGTCTTAGGGCCACACAGAGACATATCTGTGTGTGTGTGTGTGTGTGTGTGTGTGTGTGTGTGTGTGTGTGTGTGTATACATATATTTACATATATATACACACACTACACATAGATAGATAGAGATTGTGTTTACGTGTATTGCATTTACGTGAATTCGTACGCATATATACACTCTTTATAATTAGGTTTAATTTCATAATGGATATATATATATATATATATATAAATGTATATCTTAGAAAGTGGGGCACTTTTACGCTGTGTGACCCTTGAGCATATTTTAAATAAATTTACAATTACAACATTTTATGGTGAAAAACGAAGTCGATATTTCAAAACTGCAGAATACACGGCTATAATAACGTTTGAAACATGAGTGGTTTGCATGAAGGCGTGCAGACTAAAATGTAGGATGAGTATAACTATGCAATTTACACACACACACACACACACACACACACACACATATATAATCTTGTGTAGCAATTGATTTTATATCTGAAAGGATCTGTATCTTGTCTTCACTCCTCTACTTTACCACTAACGTGTATAAATGAAATATGTTTCTCATTATGTGGAGTAGCTGAGTGAAAAGTGCGTTATTGGTGATGCTTATCAAAACATGATATATAACGCAGTATATGAAATTGCGCGGAAAGAGCGTGGCCTTACGGTTCGCGATCGTAACGTCGTGGTTTCGATTCCCGGACAGGAGTATTCGTTGTGTCTTTGAGAAAAACACTTCATTTCACATTGTTGTATTCCTCTCAGCTAAAGCTATGTTCCAACAAAAGCTAGAGATTTTCCCCCCTCCGACGGACCGTTGTCGGTTTCATTTGGAAGAAATGCTATAACATCGTGAGAAATAGAATCCGAGCTGAACTGTGGCTTTATGAGTCCCACTTTCCGAGAATTACGTTAAGGGGAGGCATGTCTGTGGAGTGCTCAGTCACTTGCATGTTAATTTCACGAACAGATTGTTCCACTGACGGGTTCAAGTGGAGCACTTTTTGTCATCGTAGCCGAGGGAGTACCAAGTTATATATTTTGCGTCTACCTACA